>NC_046657.1:163495727-163515047 GCF_010883055.1 Belonocnema kinseyi
CTCGGGAGTGTAATGATGCACCCATGTTTCATCACATGTCACGATATGCTTCAAAAAAGTCTCTCCCTCCCGCTGAAATCGATTCAGATGTCTCTTACTGATCCGCAGTCGGATGTTTTTTTGATCTTCGTTCAATAACTTCGGGACCCATCGGGCACAGATTTTTTTGAAACGAAGATGATTTTTAATGATTGTTTGAGCGCTTCCATAGCTAATGCCCACCTGTAAAGCGATTTCATGAATAGTGAACCGCCTGTCACTTTCAATAAGGTCACGAACTGCACCAATGTTATCGCCAGAGACACTTGATCTTGGACGTCGATTATGACTCACATTTTCCACACTTTCTCGTCCACTCTTAAACTTTTCGGCCCAATCAAACACTTGAGTTTTATACAGAGTATCATCCCCATACCGATCCTTCAATCTAGTCAAAATTTCGCACGGTTTAACGCCTTCTTTAGTTAAAAACTTTATTATAACCCGTTGTGCAACGGACGCTGGAACCTGTTGCTCACTCATAGCTGTACTGACGAATTGACTGAGTCAAACAGCTCACCAATCTTTTTACCCACTCCTAATACACTACATTACAAGAACCTACACTGTGAGAGTGCTTGCGATTGGCTAAGAAAAGTATTTGTGAAATTCCGGTTTATATTTGATCCACCCTCGTAAAAAAAAAATTGGCAAGCCAGAATAATATTCACATTTTGCTAAAATTTATTTTACAGGTTTTACTATGCGATAACAAGTTTTACAAATAATACTTTGTAACGATAAACTTACCGCTTACTTATTTTGCCCTCCTCACGTCCTACATCTGAAATCGCGAAAAATCTCAACTGAAGCGAAAGCTAAAAAAATTTTTTTGGGTGCCAGGCGCACATGCGCTAACCAGATTATGCAAAAATTACTTCAAGTGACGTGAGTGGGGTTTATGGGCCTAGGCTAGATTCAGCCCTCTGACGGGTGATAATCGAGGGAGTAGATCAGTCGAAGAGTGTAATTAGTTGCGCGTAATAATCCATTTCAATTTTAGGTTACTTCTTACTCTTAAATAAAAAAAATTGGCGAGCCAGAATAATATTCACATTTTGCTAAAATTTATTTTACAGGTTTTACTATGCGATAAAAAGTTTTACAAAGGGGCAATTTCCCCGAAAATTCACAAAATCTATAAATTTAGATAATAAGGTGTGCTCGATCGAACGGTCGATTCTCCAAGGGCTAACATAATTGTTAAAGTAACCTCAATGAGCAAAATTCTCTACCTAACCTAAACAAATTACCGGAAATGAAAGCTTTCACACGGCTAAATTCTCAATAGCTACACAAAGGATAAGCATTAAAATACGGATAGCAACCTTGATTCGCTTTTGAAATAATACTAATCGCGGCCATTTTCGTTTTACAGAAATGGTAGCTACGGAATGAGAATCACCGGAACATGTGATATTTTGGAAAATCTGTGCGAAACCAGAATAAATCTGGATAACTCAGATCTGGCCGGGCTTTCAAAGATACCTGTTGAACCTACTTTTCCAAATTTCGTAGATAGTGAAAGGAATGTTCATAAAGATTTTCGTTCCCGGAGATCAGGGAGGCTCTTCATGCTCGGAAAATTCCTTAAATCGGTAATCAAGCTAGAGGCAAAAGCAAAATTAAATTCGAGCATGAGGAACCACTAGGACCCGCAGAGTATGTACATAATTAGAAGTGAACCTCACCTCAACCAGGTTAACACATACTCTAATATTGTCAAATTTATGACACGGTACTACGATAGCAACGAAGAATAGAATTATCAAGCGTGACTGTCTCTCGGCTCCTGGTTGCCGAACGAAGGAGAACGTAGCGTGTTTGTCGTCGAGCTCGTGGTCTCGTCTCCTTTGGGCGAGTTTCCCGCCGCATCGCTGGTTGGCTGCTTGCTCGGCGCTGACCTGGGATTGGTTGGTTCGAATCTCGACCCGTTCTTTCCGCTCGTGGTGCCCGTTTGAGAGAAGGTGCACTGTAACTAATAACAAAAAATCTACGGGGCAGATCCATAGCATTTCCGGTAAATGAGGAAGCTCTCGTCCTCTCTAGAGCGAGAGTGTCCGCATTGTGAGAACATAGGCAACAAGTCTAGGACAATCGGACCTGCTTCTCATCTTCATCGCGGGAGTCTTGAAGTAGACTGGACTCTCGGTCCAGCGCTTTCAGCGTCAAGGGCCCTGTTAAGGGATGTGAGGACTTCCTCCCACAAAAGAATTACTGGTGCAGACCTAAGTATAGCTCCTGGTTACGAAGTTCGTTCTTAAAGCCTAGAGTAAATGATCCAGAGTCATCCTTAGCTCTGGAGGCATCTCAGGTTTCTATCCAGGTTCCAGGAATATTGGAGACAGCATACGGAAAGGCGGGAACCAGATTCAAATTCAAATCTCGATTCCTAATTTGGAGTAGCATCAACAAGCAGATTCCAGTTCTCTGAAGGCCTTGCAGAGCTCTAAAAATCCCTCGCTGTACCTCGTTGAGAATATCGGTGAGGTAAGGTAATAAATAATAAACAAACAAAAAATCGAACAAGTTAATGATAAATTCTTAAATTAATCCTGAATATGCCCTTGGAGTACTGTGCCACGTGCCGAGAGGACAGATTTCGCCTCGAAAATAAAAATAATAAATTATATAATATTAGCACATCTGTTTCGCAAAACCAGTTTCATATGGTAAGAATTATTTTAAAAATGTTTATTTACTTTGTTTCATAATATATACTGTCTCAAATTTACATTATTCCAAAAAAGTAAATAACTGTCTTCAAATAACCGATTGGAAACAGTTCGAAATGCAAAATGCTCAAACGTTGTCATTAGTAAATTGTTTATTTTAGTGAAAGTTTCATAAATGGTTATAAGTTTTAAAATCTGTTAAGATTTTAAAAAAAAGTAAGCGAATAATTTAGAAACGTGAAACTTCAGAAAAGCGATTAAAGTATTATTTTATTATTTGAAAATGCATAAATTCATCTTATAATAAAAAAGTTTGTACTAATAATTCTGCTTTCTTCATTTTTAGTTTATTAAAAGATAAGTACTCAAAATGATAAAAAAAATTCTTTCTAAATTGAGCAGTAAATTTACGTCAATGTCGGTCCTGTTATATTCCGTAATACTTAGAGTATCACTTCACATTTTACACTAATGATTGACGTAAAATCAACTTCTTCTAGAATTCGCAAGGTAGCCACTAAAATCGAAGAATTAATTTCAAATCATTTCCCAGTTTAAAAAAAATTACATCAGTCAATTAAATTCAAAGTTTAAGTTTTTAAAGCTAAACAATTTGTTATTTAAAGTACTTAAAACTAAATTGCAAATTAAACCAAACGAAGTGGAAGTTTTCTGATCGCTTAGCGTTCTAAATATTTCATTAAAACATTTACAATAGCAATTTCAAGTTCAAAGGTTCAGTAATATATATAAAAATTACAAGCATTCTAGAGAATCTTTATGAATAAAGCATTTGAATTTGTACAATCTGGATCCTTTAAGTTTGTTGAACTTAAAATTATGCCATGTGAAGTTTAAGTATGAAAAATGTATATTTTTAATCCTGTTTTGATTTGATTTGAATAAGTAAAAATGCAGACTTCAAAAACAGCATTTTAAAATTCAGGCTTCTAAACTGCTTACGTTTGAACTTATTAATTTGTTAATTTTATAAAATTATGAAAATTACAACTGGATATAAAGACCAAAGTAAACTTTTTTCAGGCTATTAAATAACAAATTTGATCAAAATTACAGAAATATTTGGCCATTAATTACAATGTTTCAGGAAGGAGAGAATATAAAAAATGTATGTGCTTACTGAAGGAAAAGCAATTATTGCAATAAATTACGCACGTATACAATTCAATTTTGAACCCAAATTATTTGAAATATTTTAAATTGAATATTTGACAGTCGGTTAAATCAGATTTTTTTTATATAGAGGTCAGTATAGTCCGTCATGCTTTATGAAAGAGAATCAGCAGACTGTCCTTTTGAATACGAACCGAGAATTTTTTCAAAATGAGTGCCGATTGTGGAAGGAGCAAAATGGTGTCGTGACTTTGGATTGGCTGTTTCAGTCGCCGGTGCTAATCCAATCGAAACCGTTTGGGTTCAAATGAAAATGAAGGTTGGGAAGAACCAACCCTGCAATTTGAAGCAGCTTGTTCGCCAAATCCACAAAATTTAGAGGTCGTTTTCAGAAGAATACGCGAAAAATCTCGTCCAAAGTATGCCTCGAAGATGTCAAGCCATTATTGACTTGAAGGTGATTGGATCTTCTATTAATGTAATTCCATGAAAGTTTTCGATCAAATAAAACAATATTTGAAAGAATTTTCGTATTGAGTCTTTTTATTTTCTCACAAAAGTGACCACGCTCTTATTTAACCGACTGTAAGAACACAGGGAATGTATTTGGGAACGATATGAGTTTTTCACTATGATATAACACACACCAAATTTAATGTTTGATAAATATATGCCGGATAGATAAAAATATCATCATTGATAGACAATTTCTCTATTAACTTAATTTGAATTGCTATCATTTTTAAAATGAAATATGCAAACTATAAAATGCCCTAGTGGAAACATTTTTACACATTCTAACATTTTACATATTTTCGCTACGCGAGCAAATTCTCTTAGCGCGCTGCATGCGCGGCTCGCACGTTTAGACGCGCCTAGGGCGCACGACTGTTGGTTCTTACGCTTCGCGCTCGATGATGAATTTAACTCGTGCTTCGCGCTCGATTTTGTATTTACCTCGCGCTACGCGCTCGGTCTTTATATTTTCGCACATTCTTGCGCAAACCTTTTAAAATTAAGACTCAAAACATCCACCGCTGTAATTTTTTGATTGTGAATTCTCTTTCGTTCAAAGAGCTTAGCCCGAGAGTTTAAGCGCAACTATGGTACGCAACTGATGGCCTCTCACTCGATTTTCTTCAAAATGTCAACTTTTCTACATCATACACAAAACTTTTAAATCGAAAATAATACATTTTTATGTAACTTTGCATAAGATTGCTTGTTCAAATCTTGAAAAATAAAACACAGATTGTATTTATCATGATTATTTTAACATTTGTTTCGTATTTACAATTATGACAGATGAATATAGGAGTGCCACACGTAAGTTAACCATGAAAGCTGGAATAACTTTTGCACTGATATCGAGAAAGGAACAGAGGCAGCCAGACTACTTAAGCTGCTTTCTCGAAATCCGGATGCTATTCTCGGCACTTTGAAATTGTCCGGCGAGGGATACTCAGAGTCTGACGGGGATACCTTGGCTTACCTGATCAAGGCACATTTACCCTAGACCTGGTCACGCGACTGAGATGTCTCTAAGCACAGCAGTTAACCTAATTGAAGGACAACCAAAGCACCTTTATTGACATCAAAGAACCTAACGACGACTAAGGGTGATACCACTTTATGTGGAAGCGTTGACCCGGGATGTCCGCAGGGAGGTGTTTTATCGCCCTTGCTGTGGTGCTTGGTAGTGGATGAACTGCTTCATCTACTCACGAGTCAGGGCTGCCATGTTATATGCTATGCGGATGATATACTAGTCATCGTGCATGTGGATGCGCCTTCGGAGTAATTCAGAAAGCAGTAAGCTAAGTAAGTAAGTAATTCAGTAAGCAGTAAGAAGACTGAACTATCAGTCAGTCTGATTAAGATGGATGCAGTTGTATTCACTAGTAGGTATAAGTGATTACAGTATGCATTTACTTACAAAAATGGTTTAAAATTAATTTTTTTGTATAATTTTAACAAAATTGCAGCAACTAAGCCTATTAATTTAGCATACAAAAACTGTGTAATTGTTAATAACAATTGTTTAAATAATTACCAAACATCAGATATTTTTTAATACTTACAATCAGGCACACATTTCTCTTAGAATCTACATGAAAACTGTGAATTTTAAACAAATAATCAAATAGTCTTTGACAAACAGTTGTTGGAACATATTTGTTTAAAAAATGCTTTGAATTAAAAAATACATTTTAAAAAACAAAATCCGGTGCCGGTTGACCTTCATTAGTTCAAGATCAAGGTCATTTGAAGGCCAAAGCAACAAAATAACCTCAAAAAATTTGTAAAAATTTATATATAGGTTTTAAGGGTCGCTAAATACAAATCCAAGGTTTATTTGATCATATTTGGTTATCTGAAGGCCATCTAAAGTCATTTGAAGGTCGAATTCGCAAAAAAGGCTCAAAAAATCTGAAAAAATTCAAATGTAGGTTTTTGAGCATGCTGAATCCGAATCCGGTGTCGTTTGACCTGCAGGAGTTCAAGGTCAAGGTTATTTAAAGGTCGAATCAATGAGGTACTGTTGAAAAAATGTTTAAAAAAATTAATTTAGAATCATCTTTAGTTTTCATCTATATAGAAACTGGAAATATTACTTTATCTTTATCAACATTAGCTGCTCTGAATTTGTCGAAAGTAAGGCAGTGTACCTTCTTATCAATATTAGCTGCTGTAGATTTCTTGAAAAAGAAAGCTTTGAACCCATAAGAATGGTATATCTTTAAAAAAGAAGTGGGTTATTTTTGCCCTAATATGGTAAAAAATACATTTATTATAAATGTCCACATGTATTTGCGGATATGAGTGAATGTTTGCGTGTGTACATGTGTGGATCTGCGGATGGATTGATGTGTGGATGTGCAGATGTCTACATTTTACGATGTATGTAATCGATTCTCTTTCACCTCTTGCCTCGACTAGTCGTGTGACGATGATAACTGATCCGTAAGGGGATGTGTAGAATGATTCGCTCATATGCTAGTCGGGGTGCCGATGCCAATAGAAGTGCACTGTCTTACAGGGGGTCGACAGGGTGTGAGGATGATGCCGTAGTATGTTCGTCGACGAGTTGACATTGTCCTCGTCAAAGACGAAAAGCCCTTTTACTTAGCCCTGGAGAGGTAAAAGGGTTATCACCTCCAGGACGGCGGACTCACCTGCAATCGGACAAGGATCCCTGTCGAGCGGGTTTATATATAAAAATATGGAAAATTTAAGCAAACCTTCAACCTCATCTTCTAAACACGTGTGCCCGAAAGATGTTAACGCATTTTGCTTCATTTTTGAAACATTTATTCCGAACAAAAACGATCGACGATCGTTCAGCGAAAATTTTCGGAATATATACAAAGAATGCTTTAATTCAGATATAGATTCTGGAGATTGCGCTCCTGATAGTATTTGCAATAACTGCCGCAAAATGCTTTCGATTTTGCAAAAAAACTAAACACGATTCTAAATTGATCTTTATTAAACCCACAGAATGGAATGAGCCATCCAACGAAGATGAATGTTATTTCTGTAAAACCGATATCCGTGGGTATAATAAAAAAAATTTACATAATCTTAAATACGCCCAGGTAGGATCAGTAAAAAAATCCGTTGAAAGAACTCAAACGATTGATGAGGTTGATGTTGATAGTATAGAAAATTTAGCAATTGAATCTTAAGATGATGATGATGATGATGACAAAAGCACTAATACCGATGATGAAAATCAAGATGAATATGAAAGCGATAGCAGTGAAAGCTCTGATGAAGTTTATAAACCAGGTGGAGTAAGCAATGGAATTGCTGAAAAATTTACACAGTCCGAACTTAATGATCTCGCAAGAGATTTGGGACTACCTAAAGATACTGCGGAACATTTAGCTTCAGTTTTAAAAGTAAAAATTTATTAGAAAAAGGTACGAAAGTAGCAATGAAAGAATCCTTCACTAGTCTTAAAAAACTTCTAGAGTCCATTGAATACAAAACATATAATTGGCTTATATGTAGTGATTTGAATGTTTCAGGTATGTTGCTAGGAGAGCAGTCTGGATTTAAAAAGAATCCGTGTTGCTTGTGCCTTTGGGATAGTAGAGATCGCGAAAAACATTACACGAATCATAAGTGGGCTGAACGGAAATCACTTGAAAAAGGAAAAGGGAATATGATTAAATCGGCCCTGGTTAATCAAAAAAAAGTATTGATTCCTCCATTACATATTAAATTCGGAGCCATGAAGCAATTTGTGAAAGCCTTAGATGCAAATAGTTTATGTTTTAAATACTTGGAAAAGAAGTTTCAATATAAATCTGATGGCAAGTTAAAAAAAGGGATTTTTGGTGGTCCAGAAGTAAGGAGACTTTTACAAGATGATAAATTTTCAACGACAATGACAAAAAATCAAAGGGATGCATGGCTCAGTTTTAAGGAAGTTGTGAAAAACTTTTTAGGAAATAAAAGAAGTGATAATTATAAAGTTATAGTAGGCGAAATGATTAAGAACTTTTGAAAAATGGGGTGCCTGATGTCATACAAATTGCACTTCTTGCATAATCACCTGGATCGATTCCCAGAGAATTGTGGCGATTACAGTGAAGAGCAAGGAGAGCGCTTGCATCAAGACAAAAAAGAAATGGGAAAGCGCTACCAAGGCAGATGGGATGTCGCTATGATGGCTGATTACTGCTGGCCACTGAAAAGAGAGTGTAAAACTACAGGCAAAAAGCGAAAAAAACCGTTACGTCGATCATTTGATAGTAAGAGAGTACGGTATGAGCGGAAAATATGAATACAAGTAGATACAAAAAAAATATGTCTATCGTAATTGTTTATGAGGGATTGTTAGTTTTTTGATCTTATTATGACCTTGTACGTGAATTTATGAAGTTCTGTCAAATTCGATATATGAGTTGTTATTTTCATATTTCAAAGACCTTGAAAATACCAGATATGATCAAAATGACCTAGGATTTAGATTCTACGAATCTTAAAACTTATATATAAATTTTTACACATTTTTTTGAGGTTATCTGGTAGGTTTGACCTTCAAGTGACCTTGATTTTAAATTAATGAAGGTCAACCGACACCGGATTTGGATTGAGCATGCTAAAAAACTTACGTCTGAATTTTTTCAGATTTTTTCAGCAATATTTTCTTCATTTGACCTTCAAATGACCTTGAAAGCGATCTCATGTAAAAAAACGACAAACGATTCGGAATCAGCGACCCAAAAACCATAGAACCCCGAAGGTCGCCTCGGTGGACTTTGACTTTTTTTTGTGTGCCTGTGTTATTTATGAGACAATCTGAAGATTAAATCGTTTCTTGAATAAATACATCTAATTGGTTTCAATACCAATTCCTTACATTAAATTAATTTATATATATATTTAAAAATGAGACGCTTTTAATTAAAAGATTCATATTAATTCAACAATTATTCAGTTTTCATTCAAATTAAAGTCTTAAAGAATTTTACGATATTTCCATTCTAAAACATGGATAAAAGCATACTATGTAAAATACAAACAAATAAATTAAACGATTATAGGTTTTAAATTTCCAAAATTAGAAATAAAAAACTATTTTGTTAAAACATACTTTAGAACCGTTTTAATGGAGGATGCGCAACTTATTGACTAGTTTCACAATATGGCCTTCTAAATGCTTCAATAAGGTTAAGAATATTACACAATCTTGTGTCTTTTATAAACATGTCTGTTTCTACAAATTATTTTCATTTCTATAAAGGCTGTGTCTAGGCGTCCAGAACTCTAAACGAATAGACCACCTGTCTCAAAACGGCTATTTGTCCAGAAATCTGGACGAATAATCCACACACATATCGGATGGATATTCGTCCAAAAATTTTCAGTAAAAGAATACTTACTCTGACTCAAAACATCGTGTCAAATCATTTTATAAAATCTATTAAATTCTTCAGACAGTTGAAATTATGTTTACTGTCAGTAACTGCGAAGGCTTCGAAACAAACTTAGCGAAGTGTGTCAACTTTTATCGGTTTCACATGGGTCTTTCATGCTGTGACGTCAGCTGGCAAGATGTCCTCACGCCTGAGGCCAAACGATGATACCAATATTGTAGGAAACGAAACTTAATTTTTTCTAAACTTCGACAAAAATGATGATTGTACTATTTAATTAAATAGCTTTGAGAAAGTCAAGAATTATGTGCTTCTGTGTCCATTTGCTTAAACGTATTTTTTATAGGGGGAACTGGAAAAGGGATTAGAGATGTGATCAATCACTCTTCTGTCACCAGTCGCTAAAATTTATTTCTTTAAAGATGGAGCTGGAATAGGGGTTCGATATGTGATAAACCACTCTTTCGTGACCAATTGCTACAGCGTATTTATTTATAGATAGAGCTGGAAAAGGGGTTAGAGATTTGACTAATTACTCTTCTGTGACCAGTCACTAAAACGTATTTCTTCAAAGAGTGAGCATGAAAAGGAGTTCAGAATATGATTAATCACTCTTCCGTGAGTAATTGCTATAACATATTTCTAAAAGAGGGAGTTGGAAAAGAGGTTCTAGATGCGAACAATAATTATTTTGTGACCAGTTTCTAAAACGTATTTTTTTAAAGAGGGAGTTGGAAAAGGGGTTAGAGATTCGACCAATCACTCTTCTGTGATCAGTCACTAAAACGTATTTCTTTGAAGAGTTCGAAATGCGACCAATCACTATTCTGTCAGCAGTTGCTAAAACCTATTTTTATAGGGAGAACTGGAAAAGGAATTCGATATGTGATCAATCACTCCTCTGTGACCAGTCACTAAAACTTATTTCTTTAAAGAGGGAGCTGGAAAAGGGGCTAGCGATGCGATCAATCACTCTTCATGAACAAATTGGACCAATCACTCTTCTGTGACCGGTCACTAAATAGCATAAGCTTCTAAAAGGACTGAAATCATGTAAAGAGGAAGCTGAAAAAGGAGTTTTGTGACCAGTCGCTAAAACGTATTTTTTTAAGGTGGAGCTGGAAAAGGGGTTTCTGATTTGAATAATCACTTTTCTGTGATCAGGTGCTAAAACGTAATTTTGTAAAGGGGGCGCTGAACAAGGGGATTAAAATGTGACAAATCCGAGGGGCTATTTGCTAAGTTACGATGAGTGCAAGAATACCGGGATTTCGAAGAGTGCGCGATCTTGACTTAAAATAAACTCAGAGTTGCGCTGAGTAGAACGGAAGGAGTCAGAGCGCATCAGAGTTAGCGAGAATGGAAAGAATACGGTAAGAGTGGAGAGAGTATGCCGAGAATACGAATAAATTCAGAGGATACGTAAAGATCGGAAAGAGTTCAGAATGAGTTGAAAGAATGCTGAAAGAGTTTTAAAATTATTTTTTGGTCAACCGTATCTAATCTGCGAACAATGAAAAAGGTCGTGCGGCTAAGCAAGCGACCGACCGTTGTGCTACGCAACGCGACCCCCTTGGCTGAATGAGCTCTGAATTCTCCAGAGTACGATTGAACCTCGCTGACCCAAGAATAACCGCATGTTCACTCAATAAGAGTTTACCTGATTCTCCGAGAATGAGCACGATTTTGTAAGAGTGGGAAGGATTTCTTATGATTTTCCGGATCTTCGAAGATTTGCCTTTATTTAGAAGAATATGTTCTGCGTTACAAATGATACTACTCATTTTCGCTCAGTGAATAGCCCCTCGCACCAATCACTCTTTTGTGACTAGTCGCTAAACGTATTTTTTACTGTTACGAAAAGTAAGAACGATTAAAAAAGTCATATTTATAAATATTTCAATAACTAAAAAATAAATAAAAAAAGGGCAGGTGTTGAGAATCGAACACGCAACCTATCGGTTATGAAGCCGAAACACGGCTACCTGAGCTATAAGACAATTGAAAATATTTTTCATAACACATGTATCGAAAACTTGACTATCGTTGGCCCGGTAGCGGGTCGAAAGTTGTGTTTTCAACTCTAGACTAGGAAGTATAAACAGGCGACTGCGAAAGTAACTTTACGCCGTAACCGGTATCGAAAGTATATATATTCTACTTTAAATCCAGTTGTCTACTTGCCATTCTCCCTCTTATCAAACCTAGTTTCGAGAATCGTGTCATTCTAATCTATATCTGTCACTGTCTACGTGTTTAAAAAGAATAACAACTTTGATGAGACGCAAAGAAGTTTCAGACATCTCAATTCAAATTTCCGATACATTTTTTGTAAAAAATTTTATGCGCATGTCAGGGCGAGACAACAATTTGACTCGTGTAATATCTGCCCTCGCTTTGCTCGGGCAGCTGACTGCTCGCTCGTTCCATTGTCACCTTTCGCCCCTTGTTGCGCAATATACTATTTTACCAAACTCTATATGGCCTATAACGAATATTTTAAACTCGAGTTTTTCGAAAACGGCGGAAAAATTTACAATTTTCGTTTTCCCCTTGTTAAAGTAATTGTTGCTCTTGATTGAATGCCAATTTTTGCATATATTTACAAATTAGTATTCCCAATTTTTTGATGAAATAGTTAAATTTCGTTAAAGTAGAAAAAGATTTTTCCGGAAAAGGAGGTTTCTTGATGTTATAATTTGCCAGCATAAAAAATTCAAGTTCGACAAAAAGTATCGGATCTGTATAGACAATAATAATTTAAATAAAAGTAAATATTCTATTCCTGCACGATTTTCGGACGAATAGAAGTTCCTAAGATATGATGAAAATTATAAACTAAGAGACCAAGGAATGTACTGCCGGTTGATATGAATTTTACACAATACTCCAATCAAGCACATTCCTATGACAAAATAAAAATATTTTTAAACTCGGTTAAAACACATGCAGAATGGATAACATTAATTAAAATCGTCAACAGAATAGTTTTTAAGTAAAGCGACGAATCTCCAATAAAAAAAAATTCTTAACAAAAAGTGGAATTGTTTTTTCCTAAAAAAAAAAACGTTTTAATTTTTTACCAAAAGCAGTCAAATTCAACCCAAAAAAAAAGAATTTTTCACCTAAAAAGTTCAATTCACAATCCAAAACATTAATTTCACCAAAATAATTAAATTTTTAACCCAGAAAAGCCGAGAATAATATTTTCAACTTAAAAGAGATCAATTTTCTCGCAACAATGGATTGGCTCAATATTCCGTGAAAAAACAGGCTTTTTCAAAAAATAAAAAAAAAAAGGTTTATCAAGTTAGTTAAATTTTTAAGTAAAGAAATAAATTTTTAACTAAAATATTACATAGTTAACGAAAGAAATGAATTTTTAATATAACAGTTGAATTTTCAACCCAAAGTATTGATTTTTATCGAAAGACATGAATATTCAATCAAATAAAATATGTTTAAATATATTTTCAACCCAAAGGGTGAATTAGCCAGCGAAAAGATTAATATTCTATCAAGAAATACAAATATATAAACAAATGCATTTAAAAAAACTCAATTTCACCAAACAAGAAACAAATTTTCAACGAAATAGTTACATTCTTAAGCAAAGAAATTAATTTTCAACTAAAAAATTAATCTATAACCAAAGAAATGTGGATTTAACCCAATATTTAAATTTAAAAAAAATTAAATTTAAACCGAAATGCTACGATAAATTCAATTTTCAGATGGAAAAAAAAGGATTTTCTACCCAACAGGTAAATTACTCACCAGAAGCATGAATAATCTACCAAGAAAGACAAAGTTTTAACAAAATGCAAACATTTTCAACCTACTGGCTAAATTTTCAAGTGCAAAAGATCAATATTGACCTAAAAATGAAATAGCTAAATTTTCAAAAAAAAATTCATTCACAACGAAAAAAAATGTCCAAAAAATTGTTAAATTTTTATCTAAAAAATGTTTTTCGGCCTCTATTTAGGAATAGTGAAAATATGTATAATTCAATCAAATCGTTATGCATAGAAATAATGATATATGAAATAATACATAAACTAAATAAGTAAATAAAATAGCACTTTTATGCACTGTAGCACTGCGGTAAAAAAAATTGTACTATGCCTTTTAATTTAAAACTCCAGTGTAAAAGAGGTCTATGCACAAGTAATTTAGGTCCTTTAGATCCCTGTAAATTCCGTATGATTTTTTTTATTTGTAGGATGTATTCTTCTTGAAAAATAACCTTTTTTAATAAAACTTACACAAATTAATTGTTAGTATTGTTTTTCAAAATTATTATTTAGATACAAAGAATGCATTGAAAATATAGAACAGTGGTAATTTTACATTTACTCTCAAAATAACATTTTGGCTGTTATTTAACAATAACGTTACTTTCATTTATGTCACATATAAATTAAAATATTGTTGTATGCTCGTGCAAAAGTGTCTCCAGTTGGCCTTACCCAGACAAAAAAATTATATACAGCTTATATATAGTATGAAGTTTTATATAGAATATTTATTTGCTTTATATTAAAAATGTATTTTCTGATCAGATCCCGGTCAGGCTATCTCTGTCTGGTTTTCATGGACGAGGTTTCATGGCCGGGCTACAGTTTTCTCGAATCACTTAGCTCGGAGCCGCCCAGTTACTGGCCGAGCTAACCCTGGTTAGATCTTATGGTCGAGGGTCGACCGAACACAGGTCAAGATAATTTTTTGGTAGAGATTACACATTTTTTAAGGAGCCGTGACATTATCAAGGACGTAATTATGGATGATAGTTAAATTATTATTTGAAAAGTATAATTTAAAGATTAATTATCTCAGTAAAATCGAAATGAGCTTTTTGATATTATTTAAATAAAACTTTAAATTTCTTCAATGTTTCAATTTATTAAATAAAACTGTTATCGATTTCGCAGTATGCAAGGGCAAAATTATAACAATTTTTATAATATTATCTATTTCTAGACAATTCTTAGTCTGTAAACTTTTAAATTTACCCAATGTATAGCGCTTTCTGCGTCTGGCGTCTGCGCAACACTCATTAATTTTCAGTTTCATTTCCTTGAAGTTAGAAAATGAAATTGAGATCCATAATTAAAATCAACTTCATATCAGTAATCAGTTTGAAAGCCCCAATTAGTGCGCGGACAATTATTATTTTTAATTTAACTATACTTTTGTGTATACATTTTTAAAAATTTTTTCTTCTTAAACTAAAATTACCACGTGGTTTCCAAAAATTGAACAATTGCTAGAAGGTTCTATCATCTGTTATTAAAATTCAACTTCAGTTTCCTCGCCAGAATTGGTTAACTTAATTTGAATTTTAAATCCACCGTATTCTTTACGATGAGCCTTGGAAGACAAAGTAAGTTACCAATTTGTCGCCTGATGCAACATTTTTTAAACGATTTGAGGTTGGGTTACCCGACGGGATCCGGGTCGGTATTGAAGCCGCAATTCGACCAATTTACTGTGACGTTTTTAGCCCGATGTTCCGACTAGCACCAGGTTTAAATCGGAGCTAACCGGTCGGGCCCCGGCCATATCCCTGATTGGATTCCTAGACGGTTGCTTGTGTCTGGATGAAATACAATATTACATTATATATCTTGACTCTTTCTCAGTTGCACAATAAACATAAATTTCAGATTTTTCTTGCACTTGAACGTTAAAAATAAAATTTTGATATAAGAATAAATAAATTATTTTCAAATTAAAAGGTGTGTACTCTAAAGAAACGATAATTAGTGCGCCCGTAGCGCAAATTTTCTAGTCTCATAAATCTCCCATATCATGAAAAAAAAATTATTTTCAGCAATATATGTATAATTGAAATGCTTAATTTACAAAACAAGATGTAGATTTTAATCTAGATGTAAGTCACCCAGCTACTCTAAAAATGATAAGCGGCCATTCACTATTTTAAATTTCCCCAAATAAAGGAGATTTTGGCTTATTGAATTTATATTTATTTCAGAAAGAACCAAGGTAGAGTTATCTGAAGAACAAGATTACAGATTTAAAATACCTACAAATACACATCGGTTAGAGTAGAAAACATGTAATTATAATTAATTAAACAAAACTCAGACTACACACATTTGTGAATTAAAATCTTCGATGATGGATGGTTGGCTTGTGGTATCATTATACAGAATTAAAGAATAATGCTAAGATAATTATAGAATAAAATTTTCTTCTCTGCACTAAAGTAAAAATTTATCTCGAATTAATAAGACGATGCATTTTTGGATAAAATATTCGATTACAATATGATAGCGTTGAATGCTTAAATAGTAAATATCTGAACAAAGTTCGTAAGCCAGAATGGAAATTTCGTCTCGGCACCTGTACGCTCTTGGTATGACAAGGTTAGTTTGGCATCGGTTTTTTGCGCATGCGTGGTAATGACAGGCGCACGCGCCGGGCCATAGTTAGAAAATCAACTTGCCTATGCGGAGAGGGTACAGGTACCGAGCGTTTTTGTTCAACGTTGTTGAGGAGCTTTCTTGGCATAGGTTCGCGACGAAGTTACTATTCCGGCTTCGCTACTTTATCATTGAAGATTTCCATACGAAATTCTATAAAGTGTGTACAAGAAAAGTAACAAGAATTAATTGCGTTTTCAGTCAGTTGCAATTCAAAACGATATTCTAAAAAAAAATTTCAGTTTAAGCTACAAGGTAAGGTAATTAAAATTTTTTTTTGTGGATATAATTTTGTGACAATTCGCAAAAGAAAAATAGAGAATATTAAAAAATATAATACTAAGAAAAACAAACTTAGATCGTGGACAGGCGGGGTCAACTGTGAAAAAGAAACGTCCATATGCAGCGCCCTCTGTAATGATCAGCGAACTACAAAATAGCGCATTTGTTGGTCAGGCATGTTGGGTTAGGAGTGGGTGGTCGTGCCCATTCAGGAGCCATATAGGGATAACGAGCAAAACTTCCATAAAGTAACTGATGACCAGGCATTCGAAATATAACGCGATTCTTTGCAACCGGTTCCGTAGGATCAATAATGCCTGACAGATGTTCGTCTTTTTTTATTTGTATAAAATAGCGGTCAGTGTCAAAATCACGTTTAAAATTGCTCCCAGTAAGTTGGAGTTCCGCAAATAATACATCATCATTCGGCAGTACTGTATAAATGCCATCTTTTGTGAAACGGGTTTTACGATTCTCTTCCTGTAGTCTCCCAGAAAAAACACCCTGATCTCTAATAAATACAGTAACGTAGCACCCCTTTTTAATACTAAATGGCCGAGGAGGATTCATCGTACCTGAAACTGAAAGAAAAAAAAAAAGATTTTTTAAAACTTTTGTTTAATGGAAAAATAGCTGTTAGTACCTAGATACGCAGAAAGAGTCCTGTTTGTAGTTTCCGTTATAGCGAAAAAGATACTGACATTTTAAAAGTTTCGATTTATGTTGTCCCATGATCAATTTAGACTTCCCACCTTCTTTGTCACCTTCCCTTCTCTCATCCCACACCTTTAAAACATTGTGCAATCATCGACATCGATTAGCCGGCGACTACCTGGGACCTCTTCCCCCTGTACCCCGCTTGTCGGCGAAGAATTCCCCTCCTGCACTGCTGATTGGAAGCATGGTCGTTATATTTGCCAATTAAAAGCCTCTTTTTAATGCACGTGTCCTTGAAAGCGGGCTTATTAAAATAAATAACTTTTTTTTCCTGCGACATCAAATTGTAGTTATAAGATGAATTTCAATTAAAATAAAGTAACATTAGTTAATTAATTTTATTTGAATACAATATTAATATAGTAATTGTAGTATATTTAAATATTATTTATTGTTAATTATTTTAATTTAATATGTTTCAAAAATGAAACCAAGCTATACGTTTATTATTTTATATATTGCATTTATGATTTAATTTTTGAATTATTATTAATTAATAATTAATTATATTTTAATTAATTTCCAATTCATTGAATAATTTGGAAAAATAATAAAATTCCAACCAAATATTAAAATTCTTATCTACATTTTTTATTTTAAAAAGTTAATTTTAAACCAAAGATTAATGACATTTTTAAGAAAATACTTAGATTTTGAATAATAAAGAAATTTTTTGCCCAAATTACAGGTGACCTCCATTAATACGATTCTTTATAAAAAGTTTCAGAATTTACTGTTTCATAAACTATATATTTTATGTTTATCTGTTTATCATAGTTATTATATTTTTGAATTATTTCGCATTATTTATAGCTTTTCTAATTTATGAAATTAATAATTTTTCATTTAATAAAAGTAATAAATAATGTAATAAAATATCATTTTAGTGTGAGCTGTAAGAAATAAAATTAGTTTGTCTGAACATGATTATTTCTCCATTTAAAAATTGAGTGACCCTGAAAAGAGCCATTTAATTTTAGTAAGAGATGAGAGGTACCCCAATTGTGAACTTACAGAATTGTAAAAGTGAACTATAATTCGATACAAATTTTTAGTAATTGTTTAATAATGATTCGATAGTAATTTCGGTGAATTCTTTACTATGAACAAACGGATTTAACAAACTCTAGACGAGAAACCTTTTTATCTTTAAAAAAATCTTCAATGTGTCTTTCGTTGAACTCATGTAATTTTTATGCTTAAAATTCAATTGTTTAACTGTTTGGTTAAAAATTTATCTTTTTAGTAAATAGTAATGCTGTTTGCTTGAGAATTCAACTATTCCAGTTCAAGATTAATTGTTTTAGTTAAAAACTCGTATGCTTGATCTAAAATTATAATTTTTTGACTAAAAATGTCACTATAACATTTTTGGTTGAAAATGATTATTTTTTAGTTAAAAAATTAACTATTTTCTTGCAAATTTTTCTTCTTTAATTAAAAATTTAAATATTTCTTTGAAAATTCATGTATTGTTGACAAATGTTATTTTTTGGTAGAAAATTAATTTTTCTATTTCAAAATTAATCTTTTTGGCAAGAAGTTCAAGTATTCCAGGTAAATGTACATCGTGTTTGTTAAAAAGTAATCTTGTCTGTGTGAAATTAAACTATTACAGTTGACGATTCACAACTTGTTTCGAAAATTCAAACTTTGCTTGAAAATTGAACTATTTTTTGGAAAATCCGTTTTTTTGTTATTTTTGAATTAATTGTTTCAACTGACAGGTGACCTGTTCCATTTGATTGGCTGTAAAATATAAATGTTACTTTTAGTTGACCAAAAAAATTGAAAAACTTGATTGTGGAAAATCGTGAAATGAACAAGAATTAGAAATCATTCACGGAATTCGTCGCCGACAAGCGCTACAGAGGGGGAACAGGTCTTAGGTAGTTGTCATTGAATTGAGACTCCGGATTCTATAACCACGCATAAAATTTGCCTGGCCGCTTCAGGCCGCTCGAGTTGGCCCCTGATGGCTTGAAAATCAGTTTTCGAAAATTCAAAAAACTTCATTTTATCCTAATAAACATTTCTTTCGCTTCAAGTTTGGTCTTACTCAAAATTCCCTCGATAAACGAAGAGTTTGAAAATTGTCTAACATTATTTTGATACTGCTTGCAAAAAAAATGT
>NC_046657.1:163515147-163518375 GCF_010883055.1 Belonocnema kinseyi
TGATATCTTAAAAAGTTGAATTTTCGAAAACTGATTTTCAAGCCATCAGGGGCCAACTCGAGCGGCCTGAAGCGGCCAGGCAAATTTTATGCGTGGTTATAGTATAGGTTTACTGCGATTTTCTGTAACGTGTAGATCAGACCTGATGTACTTCACCTTAGCAATAATATCTCATAGCGCAACTTTTTTATATCGGGATACTTTGCAGCAAATTTGGTTCTTAAATTGTATCCTTTTTTCATTTTCGTTTCAAACTTCGCACTTTCGTAATAGAGGCGCACCAATTTCTCTTTCATTGTGGTATCCCAATTGATGCTCTTCTACAGTATTTCTGTCAAGGTGGTTTGCTGCAAATAGCTAACGCTAGTCAAAGCATCCTTAGCAGGCACAGTTGATGTTCCACTGCTTACCATTTCTTGCAGATCGTCTTGCTGGTCAGCTGTTTGATTAGTGAGATCTGCCTGACCATCTCGCAGCTTCACCATTGCCACCGTTCCGCATGCTGTGGCTCCCAGCTGTGGCTTCAGGGGCGCCCCGAGGATCCTCGTAAAGCGAACAGCTTTTCAAAATCTTTAATATCCTCCATTTTTCATTTATGGGTTTTGGTGTTCTACTTAGTCCCTCTCCTCTACTTCATCAACCTATTTAAAATGGGAAAAATTGCCAGTGGTAATGCTACGGCCAACAATGCCGCCAAAGTCATGAGAGGAAAGCTGAAGCCCTACTGCGACGTCAACGCGGAACACATTTTTATTATTATTATTATTATTATTATTATTATTATTTATTAGGCTGGTCCATTTGCGTCACGTAGCACTGTAGTTGAGAACCTATTTTGCTGTGCCTTTTATTTAAAATCCCAAAGGAAACGGAGATCTGTACACAAATCATATAAGTCCTTTAGCATGAGTACATATACCGCCACACGACTCCGCTTCATCCGTTGTGGGCCTGTGAAAATATTTCTTTCACTAAGTTTGGCTTCAAATCACTGAAAGGATTTAGTCACAACCAGTGATAACCCGCGGCTACATTCAGCCTGATGAGAAGTACTCACATTTGCTTGGAGTTTTGGACAGGGAAGAGGAAATAATATTGTACGAAAATAGAATAATTTGTAACAAAATATATAAATTTTTAACCAAATATTTTAATTTTTAATGAAATTTTCAAAGTAACAGTTGAATTTTGAACCAAATGGTTAATTTTCCACCAAAAAAGACAAATTTTCAAAAGATAAATTTGCAACAAAAAACATAATTGGGTAAATTTTAGTTAGAGGAATATATTTTTAAGCAAACATAGTAAAATTGTAATGAAATAGTAAAATTTTCAAGGAAACGGTTCAAGTTTCTACTAAAAAGATTAAGTGTGTATATAGAAAGATTTTGACAACAAATTTAAACAAATTTTTAAATTAAAATATTCATGTTAACCTGAAAAATAGAATAATTTGCAATCAAGTCGATGAATTTTCAGTCTCAGAAATAAATTTTTAATCAAAGAAGACCAGTTTTAAACAAAATAGATAAATTTATAGCAAAAATAAAAAAGCTTCATTTTTAATTAGAAAATTACGTACTTACCACATTAAAATAAATTTTTAACAAAATGAACAAAATGTATCCTCTACAAAAAAGATTAATTTTCTATCAAAAATGAATAAATTTTAAGAAAGTTCATGAATTTTCAACCAATTATTTTAATATTTAATCAATTTTTGAACCATAATAGTTGAATTTTTCACGAAAAAAGTGAGTTGAAAGATTAATTTGAAATAAAAAATTAATTTTCAACCAAAAAAATTATTTTTCAGCAAAACATACAATCGCTAAAGTTTTAGAAATAATGCAATTTTGTCCTAATTTAAAAGTACAGTTAATGTAGAGAAAAAACAATGTTTGAATAAAATTATCATTTTGCAGCAAGCACTGAAAAGTAAATTCATGTCAAGAATTTAGCATTTTCTGGACATTATTAAGTCTTCTAAGATTCTTAATTATTTATAAATAAATATAAATGTTAAGTTAAAAAAATGTTTATTATGTCTGAAAAGCAAATTCTATACAAATTAGACACAGCGAAATTTGTCAGCAAAAGAAAAATAGATATTGACTTTTTAAATATAAATTTTTTATAACATATACAACTTTTAATTATGAAGAATATTCTATAATTAGTCAAAATCAATAGGCTTTTGAAACACATAAAAAATGTAAACCAAATTTATCCAAGAAAAGAGGGCAAAAATTTCATATTAGTTATCCTTAATTACACAGGCCGACAAATTTTGAAACCAGAGACCAGACCTAACATTTTCGAAGGATTTTTATGCGCTAAATTCGCATTTGAGCTCAAAATTGCTAATACGGAATTTGAAAGTACTAATCTTCCCCTTTGAAAGCTACTTAGATTTATTAGGATATCTTTATTTTTCACCAAAATATTGCAATTTGAAATTTTTTCTTTTAGCGTTTTAACCCATTAACGCTGAGGTGTTCAGATTTATGCAACGCATTCTCTATTGCTGATGGTACGATATTTTTTCTTCAAAATAATACCTTCAGGAGTTTTCAAAAGTGTCCCTTCTATTGCCGGTGTCAGTTTTTTGTTATGACCCCAAGAAGATTCAATATAGCGGCCACAATTTTGGGCTTTAAGAAAGAGTAAAGGACCCCGCACAAAATACCAACAAAAAAGCGTGCGAGCGTTTGGAACCAAACTTCGCAAATTGATAAAACAAAAAAAGACGCTTTGCGCTGAATGCTACTGCGCACTCTGTGTGCATTCTAATGTTCACATTCGCTGTGTTGCGCACCGTTCTACGGCGTAGTCCGTCTTCGATACCTGCTGACTCACTGAGCTGGCAACGCTTTTATGACGTTTTATGCGTAGGTGATGAAATTCGTTTCTTGCTACAAATCTTTCCGTGTTAGAGATCACGTTTGAGTGGCGGGCTAATGGATGTATGCGTAGGTATTAACATTCTTTTTGTATTTGAAATCTGTCTGGCAGTTACATTTTGTGTCGATTGTGATTTTTGTATATAGTGAGTTTTAGAATTTCCACATTACTTTTCATTATATGAAAAAAAAAATGAGTTCAAGAACTCCTTGCAATAAGAAAGTTAATACGAGGGTGGATTGATAAGTTTCCGGCCTGACCAAGAGATGGCGCCACTAGGCCTACCTTGAGGTGGCGTTCTATAGTACCATCCTTAGATAGCTT
>NC_046657.1:163518475-163522454 GCF_010883055.1 Belonocnema kinseyi
CCTCCCGACGCGCCCCAAATAGGACCCAAAGACTACATTTTTACGTATTATTGTTACTTTTTAGCAATTTCCTTCGTCTTTTTCATACAAATAGTTACTAATGGACAATTTGAATATTGATTATGACTTTTTAAAACAATTTTCAATTGTTTAGGCAAATGTAAATTATTTAAACAATTATTAATTCCCTACATATGTAAAAAAATAATCATATTTTATGTTTAAAATTTAATTGTTTGTCATTTTATGGAGTACTTAATCGGTTTTCTATACTACCTTTTGTAAAAAAATTACATAATTTTGATATATTTCGTCTAACATTTAATGAATTTATATTTGTTTAAACAATCTTTATTTGCTCCAGTAGTTTTTTTCGATAAATAAAAAAATGAAACAAAATAGAATACATGCAATTATTTTTCTAACTGTATTGTTTATAGCGAGAATAAATTCACTGCTTTCCAATTGTTTAAACAAATATAATTTGTTTAAATAATTACTTTTCCAAAAAAACTTTTAAGAATTGTAATTAATTGTATCCTTTCTATTTTATTTTATTTTTTTAGTTATCGAAAAATAAGTGCTTGAGCAAAGAAAATTAAACCAATTTTAAACTTTTGAAGAAAACTTCTGAAAATGAAAACTTGGTTAATTTAAACAAAATTTAAGCCAATAGAAATTTGTTTAACGTTAGAAGAAATGTATAAAAATTATGTAATTATGCAAAAAAAGAGTAGCATAACATACTAATTTGAAAAAAAGTGGAAATCTCTGGCTCAATTTTTAGGCATTTTGAAAATAAAAAAGAATTAATTGTTTAAATAATGACCTAGAAACTAAAAAAAAATTATTATTCCAAACAATGACGAAATATTCTATTTTATTTAGGAAACACGATCATTTTATATATTTTTGGAGAATAAACAATTATTTAAATCATTTTCATTTTCTTTAAAGAATAAACAATTGTTTAGAGAGTCATGGTATATATTTAACTTGTACGTTATTAATTATTTTTATTAAAAAAGATGACGGAAATTGCTAAAAAGTAAAAATAATACGTGAAAATGTAGTTTTTTAATTTTTATGTCATATTTGGGGCGTTGCGGGGAGGGTGGGGGTTGGTTAGAAATGAAAGTTATGAGTATGGTTTTAATTTGTAGATACTCCTCATAAATTCCTAAAAAACTTGGTATGTTTCGTTTTTTGGTTGAAAACTGAATTATTTTATCGAAAAATTGATATTTTTATTGCAAAAATTTCTCTATAATTTAAACATATAATAATAATCATCTATATCTGGCTATTCATGAGAGATTTTAAGAAAATTTTAATTTGATATAATATGTTAAACTATGCCGCTTATAATTAGGTTTTATTTTCTGCACAAGTTATTGAATAATTATTTAAACAGTTATTATTTGTATGAATAATTTTTTAAATAAATTATAAATATTTACTGTTTTAAGAGATTTTATTAAACACCTATAGTTTTTTCATTGATTCAAGGAATAATTATTTTTGCATTTAATTATAAGCAATGAGACGCTTATTAATACCGCCCAAATGAGACGCAAAGCGGATTAGGATAAAGGCGTCGAGGCCGATGCGTTTCTCATTGCTCATGTTGCGCTACACCGCCTAAATGCGACGTGGAGCGGTATGAAATGAAGTCATTGAAATGTGATGCGCGTGGCTTTACCTGGTGCTTTACTGTCTTAATTCAGACCAATTTAGAGAAAGTTAAAAAAAATATACCATTTGGGCTATAATGTAGTTAAAATCGGAAAAATTATATTATTTTTAGAAAGCTTAAAAATTTACAGAAGATTATCATGTTATATTATTATACTCACCAATAGAATTGAAAATGAACACCAAGGTGAACACCGATATATAAACCATCTTCATTTTTTTTTCACGTAAAAGAGCTGATTATAGTATAGTTTAAGAACTTGGTTAAAGTGAAATCAAGAAATGCTCTGGTGCTTTATCAGAGTATATATACTATAGTCTTTCGTGAAGTTTAAAAATTAAGCTTGTCATTCTGAAATATTTATTTTTCATGAATTTCTTACCGTGAAAAAAAAATCATTTACCAATTCGTTAAAACTGAGGTCAAAATTTTGTATAATCTACTAATATTTTAGGAAAACTGATGTCATTAACAATAGATATTATGCTTTCACGATGATTCATTTTGATAAAAAGATATATTTCGGGTTCCAATTATGTATAAAACTACGAATTTAGTTTTTTAAACGATTGGAACTGATATCATTCTTTCTCATATTTGATAAAAATTGTTAGACATTTTTTGAAGCAATTTTTTATTCTCTAAAAATAATTATAAACAGAAATAGTTGGATTAAATAGTTTTTTCTTAATTTTGAAATTATAACGTACGACCTTGGAAGACTTTGAATTAAGTCCAACTATTATTTAATGACAACTTGAAAAATATATTATCTGAATCTGATGGTTTAGGCAATCGACTATTTATCGTATAATTTAGAATTGTGCTGAAGTGTATCAATTATTAGCATAAAATTTTTTAGTCTGGATAAGAATCAAGATTGCTTGCGTAAAGTGACTTTTCTAAACATTGAGTTTTCAATGAAGCACTCTACGTTGATAATGTTTGGAAGTTTTTGAACTCGAAAAGATGAACAATTTTGTAATTTATTATATATGAATTATAATCCTTTCTAAAAATTGGCAAGAATCCAAATTTAAAACAATTATTCCATCAGAAACTTATAAATTTTGGCCAAAAATTAGACCCTTTTAAACAATTTTACATGTTACTTGCAAGGAATGCACGCACGATTATTTGGTTAATTAATTGGTTAAAAATGTAACTATTTTCTGAACATTAAATTTTAACTTCTTCATATTTGGTTACAAAATTGATTTTTTTAGTTGAAAGTTGAACTATTCGGTTGAAAATTTTAAAATCCTGTAGCATAGTCAGATTAAAAACGGAATTTCCTTATTTTCCTTATTTTATATATAAAATTTTATTATTATTTATTATTTATTTATTTTATTTTAAATGTTTCAAAAGATAGGAAATTCTATTTTTGAGTGCATATCTACATTTGAAGACCTGTAATTTGATCCATCCTTGAAAAAAATATGACCAATAAAAAAACTTCTAGCACAGTCATTTAGAACCGAATTGTTTTTTTTCATTTTTTAACCACTGGTATAAAAAACCAATAATACGATATAGCTTAATTCATTTGGTAAATAAATTCTATGTTTGAAGATGTTCTATTTTAAACATTCTTGAAAAATATTGGGCTAAACATTAAAGATAAAGTTTCCAGTCGAGTGAACTAAAAATAAAATTTTAACTTTTATATTTTATAATCACTGATAATAAAAAGACACACATTAACATAACAAATGTCAGTTTTGAATCTGCAACGATGGGCCGATTTATGTAATTTAATCATTTTTTGAAGACATTCCTACTAATAGGAGTGTTTTCAACATAGTCATTTTAAAAACGAAATTTCCTTATTCTTTTGATTATTTTAAGGCTTTAATAAAAAAAAAACATCAGTGAGTCATAGAATTTTTGTAGTGCAGATCCACATTCAAAGACCTTCAATTCAATCCATATTTGAGAGAAATGGGACTCATTAAAGACATTCCAGAATAGTCCTCTTAAAACAAAATTAAACTATTTTTTATATTTTTTGATGACAAAAATTCTTGAAAATAAAATCAAGAATCTAAGGACCAAATTTGGACAACCACCACAAAATGTTCCCATTGGAATTTAAAAAAAGAAACACTTATTTCCCCACCTTTTCCCTTGAAAAAGAAGAAAATACGAAAATTATTCATCTTTACTTTGGACGAAAATAAAAAGGAGGAAATAAAATTGAGAAGGCAACCAACCATATCCCCTTCCTTCTCTTTTTATTTCTTTGGTCCTCTTTATTCCCACCATTATCGGATTCCAATA
>NC_046657.1:163522554-163528927 GCF_010883055.1 Belonocnema kinseyi
TCAGCCTTGGAGGAGATTATGTTGAGAAATAAAAAAAAAAATTCTTAAAAACGTTGTTTTTCTTGGTCAGGCCGGAAACTTATCAATCCACCCTCGTACGTTTTGTCACGTGTGTGGAAAGCATGAAACTGCGAAATACCGTCGATCAATTAATGATTCGATAAAAACGTCATACTTCAACTGTTATAGGACTTTAATGAAAATTTTGGATAAACCGTGGGTACCAACCTCAATTTATCATACTTGTAGATTAAATTTGTCAAATTGGGAAGATAAAATTAACAAGACGTAGGCTGTTATTCAACCACCTGTTTGGCGTTTGCCCAACGATCATAATACTGATTCCTACTTTTGTTTATGAAAAACAGGAGGTTTTTCTAAAAAGTATTTGGAGAAGATCGTTTACCCTGGTGTAAGAAGTGTTACAGCAGCCAAGATTGTTATTACAAATCACTCTGAAAACAAAAGTAACCGATCAATTCACGAATTAATGGACACTGACGATCCTAATACAACTGAAGATTCTTATTGGAAAGAACCTGATGACGAAAGTCCTAAATTTTCTGACCAAGACGGATTAGACGATTTTATACGTGTCCTTGATCTTCCGAAAGATAAAGCTAAGCTTTGCGCTTCCAGCCTCTAAGAGAGGAACCTATTGTTACCTGGAACTAGAGTAACTGTTTACAGAAATAGAGAAGAAAAGTTTATCAAGTCCTTTTTAATGGACAGTGGGATGGTGTATTGTCATGATATCGAAGGACTCATTAATTTATATAAAATAAACTTATATACGCTAGAAGATTGGCGTCTTTTCATAGATTCGTCTACAGAAAGTCTGAAAGTAGTACTATTACATCATGGAAATAAGTACGCTGCAATTCCAGTAGGTCACTCAACTACACTGAAAGAATCTTATGATACTTTCCAATTACTCCTGGTAAAAATAAAATACAATTTACACAATTGGCTTATTTGTGGTAACTTCAAAATGATAAATCTTATACTAGGTTTACAATTAGAAAACATTAAATACCCTTGTTTTCTTTTCCTTTGGGACAGTCGTGCAAGGGATGAACATTGGATGATGGAGAAATGGCCAGACAGATTAGAGGGGACAGTTGGTCAGTATAATGTTGTTTATGAAAGTCTTGTTGACAGAAAGAATGTATTATTTCCACCACTCCATAAAAAACTAAGGTTAATGAAGCAATTTGTAAAAGCCCCAAACACCGAAGGAGAATGTTTCAATTACATCAGATCTACATTTCCGCATGTAAGTGATGCCAAAGTTAAGGAATGTATTTTTGTTGGGCCTGATATGATAAAACTGATCAAAGATGACGACTTTAACAAAAACATGACATCTATTGAAAAGGATGCATGATTGAGTTTCAAAGATGTTGTACAGAAATTTTTAGACAACAATCGAGATCCAAAGTTTAGAACTATTTTATCTAGAATGTTAAAGAATTTCAAAAAATTAGTTTGTTCGATGAGTATGAAATTACATTTTCTCAAACCTCATGTGGATTATTTCCCAGGAAATGTTGGAGCATTCAGTGAAGAAAT
This sequence comes from Belonocnema kinseyi, assembly GCF_010883055.1. Lineage (NCBI taxonomy): Eukaryota > Metazoa > Arthropoda > Insecta > Hymenoptera > Cynipidae > Belonocnema > Belonocnema kinseyi. The sequence goes on from NC_046657.1 coordinate 163,524,127, forward strand.
GGGCGAACGCTTACATCGAGACTTTCACAAAAAAGAGCAACATTATCAAGGTCGATGCAATGTAAGAATGATGGCCGAATATTGCTGGTATTTGCAAAGAAATGATAATGACTCTACTAGTCATGAACGAAAGTCTCTTCAGCGATCTTTTGACATAAAGCGAAAACGTTTCCATAAGAAAACAAGCAATTATTTTCACCTTCATTGGACATACAATCGTAAGTCTTGCCTTAACTGGATGGGCAATCGTAAGTCTTGCCTTGACTGGGTGAACGATTCAAAGTCTTGCCTTGACTGACTGGGCGATTCAAAGTCTTGCCTTGACTAGCTGGGCGATTCAAAATCTTGCCTTGACTGACTAGCCGATTCAAAGTCTTGCCTTGACTGGCTGGGCGATACAAAGTCTTGCCCTTATTGGCTGGGCAATTCAAAGTCTTTCCTTGATTGGCTGAACAATATAAAGTCTTTCCTTAACTGAATGGGCAATCGTAAGTCTTTCCTTGATTGGCTGGGCCATCTAAAGGTCATCTAAAGGCCATCTAAAGACTGGAAAATATTTACTACTTCCTTGCTTAGCTGGACAATCCCAAGTCTTGCCTTAACTGGCTAGGCAATCGTAAGTCTTGCCTTGCCTGGCTGGACGATTGAAAGTCTTGTCTTGACTGGCTGGACAATAAAAAGTCTTGCCTTTATTGTCTGGGAAATCCAAAGGCTTGCCATAATTGACTGGACAGTCTAAAGTCTTGCCTTAATTGGATGGGAAATATTAAGTACTTTCTTGCTTAGCTGGACAATCCCAAGTCCAGCCTTAAGTGACTGGAAAATATTGAGTCTTGCCTTAGTAAGCTGGAAAATCCTAAGTAAATTTACAATATTAAATGAATCATAATAGTCAATTTTTTTTAAAGTCTTATCTGTTTTCCATATTCGCTCTTCTAGGAGTTATAACATAAAACTGCGCTAATCGAAAAGAAGCCACTGAAAAAACCTCGGATAACATTTTCAAGGGACAATGGCATACCATCGCGGCGTTAATGGGTTAATAAGCTAAATTGAAAATTTTCATTTCAAGGTTTACCCACTTGTCATGTGGAATTTAATTATTTCACGAAATATAAGCGACTAAATTCGCTGCTCCCAGGATTAGGTGGATGAGTCTGTTTATGATTTAGTAGGGGTGATTTCTGGGTTCAGGTGGATTAGCAGGTAGGTGGGTTAACCCACTTGTGGCATGGTACTTAATTATTCCAAGAAAAATATGCGACTAAACTTATTGTTCCCAGAGTCAGGTGGGTTCGCATGCCTTTGGTTTGTTGTGGGTGGTTTCTACCCCTAGGAAACAGCTTGCGTAGAAATGAAAAGACACGGTTTCCATATTTTTTATTGTTTTATCAATGTGCAAAGTTTGGTTCCAAACGACAGTACACTTTTTTGTTGGTATTTTGTGCGGGATCCTTTGTTCTTTTTTAAAGCCCTAAATTGTGGCCGCCATATTGGATCTTCTAGGTTTTATAACAAAAAACTGACAATGGCAATAGAAAGGACACCCTCGAAAACCCCTGAGATAATATTTTAAATAAAAAACATCGTACCGTCAGCAATAGAAAATGCGTTGTATAAATCTGAACACCTCAGCGTTGATGGGTTAAGACGCTTAAATAAAAAATTTCAAATTACAATATTTTGGTGAAAAATAAAGATATACTAATAAATCCGCGTAGGTTTGAAAGGGGAAGATTAGAACTTTTAAATCCCATATAAGTTTTGTTGTAGACATTTTTCTTGTACAGTTACATAACCCCAAAAACAAAAGATTGTGTTGTATGAAAAATTATTAAGACAACTCATGTCTTTAAATTTTGTTCGTAATGATAAAATTGTATTAGCAACATATTATTTTCCATATTCATATGCTAAAATTGTAGTTCGAGTTAATTCTTAATATTTCTGAGGGTTAAAGCTGAGAAAGGAAATACTTTTTTAACAAATTCACTTTTTTCAATGTGTTAAAAAAATAAACGAAAACCTGTTTTAAAAATAAAAATATGGTTCCTTACGCCCGTTAGGAATCTTAAGATCTTTAAATCTAAAAAATATCTCCAAGGCGGTTAAACTTAATGAGTCAAATTCATGTTGGTCCATCGAGAATATAAACAGAATTAGTTATAATTTATTTTATTTATATCCGTCAGATATAATAATTTATCAATTTAATCAACCTGATTTAAATTTGTTTTATACTCTTGTTTTAAAACAGATTGTTATTTTTGAATTTTTGAAGCTTTTAATATCAGGAAATAAAAAACAGGGAAGGTAAATGTGCATTTCAGTGGCTTTATGTGCACATCAATTAGTAAATTTGTGTGTTTGGCCTATTTTGAAGTTCGAAGAAATTGCAATCTCACTGTTTCAAACGAAGTTAAATCTGTTAAGCAATCTGGTTCTTTTTTGAACTTACCGATTATTCAAGCTTTTCATTTCATGAGCCTGTTTTAAAATTATTATTTGTAACCTTGAATAACTTCCCAATACTTTCAAAAACAATTTTTTATTCTATGGACCGTTATTTAATTAAAATGTTTAATAAAGTATGTGAAAATATTTTTTTTTTATAAACGGAATGTTTTCATAATATGTTGCACTGTTCATCTTGTTTTTCATTCTTATTTTTTTAAATGTTTTTTAGATTGCATTTGAGAAATTTTTCAATATTTGAAAATTTCAAAATTTTCTAAAATTTGGATCAAAAATCTAAATATTGTTTGTGCGCAGCTCATTCTTTTCAATTTCAAATTATACTTTCATACTCTGGATACGGAATTCATCCCGTGAAAACTCTACTATTTATCCGAATACTAATGTATATATTTTATTGAAAATTTCTCTTTTTTGGCAAAAAATTAATCTTCTTTGTTAAAAATTTTTTTTTTTTTGTGAAACTTCAACTACTTGGTTAAATGTTGAATACTTGTTAAAAATTTATTTTTTTGTAAAAAATTGATAACGCAATGTTTATTTGAAAATTAGAGTGTTTTTTTATAATTCGTTATTTTTTCTTGAATTTAACGGTTTTCGATTTATTAAAAAATAATTCCTGGTTAAAATATCAACTATAACATTCATCAATGAGGACTGTTTCTCATGTTGGCTTTAATTTAAAAAAATAATTGAAGAAGCACTTCAACTTTCACCTACGCAGTTGAATTCTTAATTAAAAAATATCAGTTTCCAATATAATAGTTAACCTTTAACCTCAGAGATGAATGTTCAACTAAAAATAGGAATTTTCGACAATTTTCGTAATTTCTACGAAAACAGATGGATTTTAAAATCAAGAAGACAAATTAAAAAAAAAAATTAATTTTCATCCAAAAAAGATTTCGGATTGACGAATATTTCGCTATTAAAAAAAAAAAACAAGTTCTTCTGTAAATATTTCGAAATATGGTCGAACTTAGGTCTCCACAGGTGTTTGCAAAAATATTTGTCAATGTCAAAGCTTTTAGAAATATTCCAAGTATTTTATACCATTTAAGACAAGAGTCGTGATTTTTATTAAAATTTATATTAAAAGGGCTCACTTTCTTTTCTGAATAATTCTTTATTATTGATAATTTTTGCTTGTGAAAATTATTATTTCTAGAAAGTAGTATAATATATATTTTTGATGAGTGATGACCAGAGATGTAAACAAATGAAGGTAAAGTAGTTAGGGTGTGTAAATAATTCTACTTTTATCATTTTGAAGAAAAATAACTTTCAAGTACATAACCTCGGTGAAGATGACATAGGCTATTTACAAATTTCTAAAAATGCCTTCTAATTATTCAATAAACTTGATAATTTTACACAATCGCCTTCCTTTAATTAACTTAGAATTTATAATTTATACATAAATTATTATTAGTTCTATTATTATTTCTACAAATAATTTTTTTTTAACTTGTTTTCAAAGCAGTTTAAAGGGAAATTAAATTAAATAACAAAATTAAACAAATTGTTAAGCTCCTAATATTAATTAATTTCTTTTGAAAATTTCTAACTATCACGATTCCAACGATATAAAGTTCCCTTTTTTTGATTTTTCGCAGTTAACGGTCTTGTCCCAAATCACGACAAAAATAATGCCCTATATGTGCTAATACAGATTTGTAATAATAGTAAGAATAATTATCATATTACAACCTTCTTTTCTGCAAAATAAAAGATAAATGGCAAAGTTTTTAATTTATAATAATTTTTCACCACTTTTTTAATTGTTTAAGCAATATCATTTTGCAAAAAAAGATCTTTTTTTACATATTAAAGGTGTTACGAGTCTTGTATTTAATGTTTGAAAATTAAACTACTGTATCTAACATTTAATTATTTGTTTAGGATTCATATTTTTTCTTGAAAATTAAAATTTTTTGCCAAAAATTAATATTTTTGGTAAAAAATAATAATTTGGTCAAACATTTATATTTTTGGTGTTATCTTTAACTGTTTGGTAAAAAATGGATATAATTTGTGGAAAATCCATCTCTTGTAATCTCACAATTGACCTTTTTGCGTTAAGAATTGAACTAGTCAGTTGAAAGTGAAACTGTGTTGTTGTAAAAATTTATTTATTTTGTATAGAATAATCTTTCTTATTGGAAATTTAACTATTTTAGTAGAAAACTGAAACAATTGATTTTGAATTTATGTTTTTCTTTTAATTCATATTTGTTGGTAACAGATTAATTTGGTGAAAAAATACATATTTTTGGTTTACAAATTCAGCTACATATTTGAGTGAAAACTCATCATTTTTCGTAAG
>NC_046657.1:163529027-163543895 GCF_010883055.1 Belonocnema kinseyi
TAATCACTTTTAAATTTTGGAAACAAAAGAAAATCCTTAATGTACAGAAATTTTTCTAGTGTACATCTACATTTCAGAAACTCCAATTTGATCCACCTAAAAAGAAATCGGAATAATTGAAGATATTGCAGCATACTCGTTTAAAAAACGAATTTTTCTTGTTTTCATCCTTTAATAAAACAAACTACTGAGACATATTAATTTCTATTTTTTTAGCGTACATCTATATATTAGGAACTTTAATTTGATTCATTTTTTAAAGATATCGGCCTAATAGAAAAGCTTTCAGAATAGTCGTTTAAACAAGGAAATTTCCTCATTTTTCTATTTCTCAGTTTTTAATAAAAAAAAATCAGTCAGACCCGGCGTAGAAATTTCTCCGGTTGGCCCTACTACAACAAGGTTTCTGGTCGGATCCCGGCCGGGCTACCCCTGGCTGGGTTTCATGGACAGGAACCGGTCGGCAGTCGGTCGGGCTACATTTTTCTCGAATCACCAAGTCGGGAGCCGGTCGGTTACTGTCCGGGCCAACCCTGGTTATATCTCATGGTCGGGAGCCGACCGGGCACTGACCAGGATAACTTTTTTGTCAAAATTACACATTTTTCAAGAGATGTAATGTTATCAAAGACTTCCTTATGGATGATAGATGAATTATCATTTAAAAAGTATAATTTAAAGATTTATTAGAGCAGTGAAACAGAAATAAGCTATTTTAAATTCTCAAAAAAAAAAAAACATGAAATTTCTCTGAATGTTTTAGCTTATTAAATAAAACTGTTATCAAGTTTGGTATGTGCGTCAGCAGAAATGTTACAATTTTCACTATTTTCACACAATGTTTAGTATGTACACTTTTAAATTTACCGCCATGTTTCCAATATGAAACAGTTGCTACAAGTTTCTATTATGAGTGGTGAAAATTTCACTCCATTTTCCTCGCCATAATTGGGAAACTTGATTTGACCTTTAAAGTTCACCGTATTCTTTACCATGGGCCTTAAAAGACAAAATAAGTAACAAATTTTTTGCCTGAAGCAATCTTTAAGCCGCTTTGTGGCCAGATTACCCGACCAGATCCCGGCCGATATTTAAGCCGGGATCCGACCAGTTTACCGGGACGTTTTTAGCTGGATCCCTGCCGGATTCCTCGACCAGCGCCCGGCTTTAACCGGGGCTATCCGCCCGGGACCTAGCCGGGTTCCTGATTAGATTTTTACACGGGACATAGCAATTTTAATTTATTAATGCACATCTACATTTTAACAATTTTAATTTGACCTATCTTGAAAAAAATCGAAAATTTTTTAGAGTATAATAAACCCTGTACAAGAAAGGGCGATCGCTATTATTATAATCTTCATCAACATTTTAAGTTCTTGTCTTCAGAAATGTTTCCTTCGGATAGAAAATTTGTAGGTGTGATAACAACTAACTTACTTTGTAAAATATTACATTTTTTATTTCTATGTGATGGCTGTTGCCCGTGCAGAAATTTTAAAGTGGCGCTGGTCGAGGTCAGATTTGCAGAATCTGGCTCCGGTCGGGAATCTCAGCCAGGGCCATATCCGAAATGAAAGGCCTAATCCGATCAGATTTAGACGGGGGTATTCATATGGAGGGCCTAATCTGACTCTATCCAGGCCACTTATAATCCTTATTTATAAAAATATTATTTATTTGATAAAAAATTCATCTTTTTATCAAAAATTGAACTGATTCAATTGAAAATTTGTATGTTTGGTCAAAGGTTCAATTTTTTGGTTGAAAATTCATGCATTTAGTTAAAAATTCGTTTTTTTATAGACCAATAATGTTCTTCTTCAAAACTTGTGACGTACTTCTTTTCAATTGGATCATTTCTTGTCTAGTAACTGTTACACATTCTAGTCTGAAAAAATCCAAAATTTTATTGAATTGTGCTATACGATTAAAAATTATTTTTTATGATTCAAAAAATTATTTCACTATCAATGAATAAAGAAATCCAAGAATATTGGCACGTAAAGCAAAGAATAAATGGGCATCAAATTTGGCGACGTCTTTACGTCACCGTTACGACATCTTTACGGCAACCTTACGACATCCTATGTTCATGTCGCTAAGGCGTCTTTACGATATCGTAAATATGTCGTATGACCTGAAGACATCTTTACGATATCGAAAAGGCACTGTAACGACATGGACACAGGATACCGTAAAGTGGTCGTTAAGATGGCGTAACGATGTCGTAAAGACGTCGCCAAGTTTTGTACCCACTGGGAAGAGGAGTGAACGGAAGACTAATCGAATATATTCGAACTTAGCGCGGTAAATTTAAATGTAAATAATTATAAACTCTCTACAGATTAAAAAAATACCTAAAATAAACAATACTTACAGAATAATTGTATCGCTAACATCCTTCAGCGCGCGGAGTAGGTAGGCAAGTGCACGCTCGGACTTTAAACGCGTTTTTCTCAAAATCAGATTCTTCCTATTTTTCGAGTTTACGGGCACGAGAAATCAGCGAATTTTCAGCTTATCGAAAGAAAAGAAAGTTCATTTTTAAGATAATTTAATTGTCTAGTCGATATACCTATTTGTTTGTTGTGCAAAATTATTATTTAGCCACTTAGTTTCATAAACAATAAATAAATAAAATTTCGAAAAAAACATTTTCTGTTACTTTGTGAAATAATTTTTCCATGCTTTGAAAACAGGTATATCCACTAGCTATACATCTGAAAATTAAAAAAATTCGATTAAAATGTTTTGTTCGATTTTTTGCGTTATATATAGGGATACCCCCTTAATTCAACTTTTGTAATTTTGTAAAAATCTTTTAAAATTCTGTAAATTGCTGTAGTCTGCAGTAGTCTGTGAATTTCTATTGTCGGGAGTACTGAAAAGGTAATTTTAATAATAACAACAAATAACATAACAAATATTCACTAATTTTCATCTGTTAATATTATAAAGGATGACAGTGATTACAAGAGATTACAGCGAATAACGTAGGATTTCCAACGATTACAAGCGATAATTCGGGTTGAAATTAACGAGTGTTTAGGGAGGTTTCGCATATTACGTAACAATTAAACAATATTTTGATATAACAATTAATGCTTTTTTAATCTTTTTTTTATAAACACAGAGAATGGAGTTACTTAATGTTTTCTTTAAATGTGTAAAAATAAAAAAATGTAAAAAAGTTGCCTTCTATTCTTCTCAATTTTTCTAAGAATTTTAAGAAAATGTATTTAACTTGAAAACTCTCGAAACTCTTTTAAAGCTTCCAAAGTTTATATTGGAAATATACAAGAATCTGCATTTTCTTGGTATTTTTGGAAATCATTTATAATATTTAGGAATATTTTTAAATAATTACATAGAATTAACTTTTAAAAATAAAACTCTTTAATTTTTTCTAGAAACCTAAATAAAGGTTTTTGTTTTCGTAAAACCTTGTAAATTTCTTGAAAAATCTTTACGAATTTTATTCATTTTTGAGTCATTTCAAAACTTCTGAATATCTCTTAAAGTTATTCTATTATTTAAAAAATTATGTGAATTTGTAACCTTCTTTAATTTCTTCTTAGACTTCACTACAAACTGATCAGTTCAAAAAATGTACTCTACTCAAATATTTCATAATTATTAGAAAGCAACTAATTTTTTCCCAATTCTTCAAAATAAGTTTTCGTCCATACGTTAATTGTTCTTATTTTTTGTAAAATGTAAGAAAGGTTATAAATTATAGTGGGATAGTTAGATGTTAAAACCAGAATTTTTTTTTATTATTCAACAATCATTTACAATTTAAATTTTCTTTTCTATTAACAACATGTATGAAACTTCTTGAAATAAATTCGAGGATGAACTAGAGTTCTTTATTTAGAATTTTTGATATACGAAGTTAATGGTGCATAAAATTCATGGATTCAAAATGTTGTGTAATCGGGTAAAAATTTCTCCCCCTTTTATAACAGATCGTAATGCATTTCTAGAGTATAGCTATTGTATATCTATAGTATAGCTAAAGTATATCTAAGGTATAGAAAAAGTATAGATAAGGCATATCTAGATTTCATCTTATGTATAGCTAAGGTATATCTAAGGTATATCTAAGGTATAGCCAAGGTATAGCCAATGTATAGCTAATGTACATCTAATACATCTAATGTATAGTTAAGACATAGATAAAGTATAACTGAAGTAGAACTGAAGTATAGCTGAAGTATAGCTGATTTTTTCTTTAAGATGCATTTCCTATATCTATATTCGTAAGAAATCAAGAATCTCTTATTCCTAAACATGATATTAATAGCAGAAAAAGATTTAATCTAATCGTTACTCAGGCGAAATGTTTAATGTTAAATTTCACATAACATAAAGCCAAAGAATTTATGTCACACGTAATATTTTACATACTTGCATATTTCTTATTTTTAAAATCAGAAACAATATTCTTTGACGTTTGAAAAATCAAAATTCTGGATCTTTATTTTATATTCTGACATTTGCACAATCGATATTATAGATCTTCATTTTTATGCGGTTTAAATATCCGATTATCTTAGGAGAAACACTTCAGCTATACTTGATTCAAATATACACGAAGTATGGAATCGTCCAACTTTTCATGGTTTTCAGGAAAGAAGAGAAGAACTCAGAAAAATTCAGAATCTGAATTTTCCTCCGTCGAAAGTTTTACCAAGGAGTAGAACAAAAGCAAAATATATTCTTTTTATTCAACTTAGAACAATTTAATGGAAGCGTTTAGAGAGGAATTAAAACATGAAGTAATGCAAAAGAAAGAATAGAAGGACACAATAATGTTACTTTGAAGACGAAAAATCTAGTCCTTTAAGTCGATCAGTTATAAATATAAAATAATTATGTTAACAGAAATAATTTGTAGTATTGCCAAGGAATACTTTTATCATTCTGTTTAAAGATAGATTAATTTTTTTTACCTTACACAACACGATTAAATGGATTTATTATTATTTATATCATTAAATCCATCATTTGTTTCAACGATATAAAATTTTATAATTACAATTCAACCACCGTTATGGCAGACAAGTAATTAAAATGTTTAAACTTATATTCCACAAAAACGAATAGAAACTATGCATGTTCACATATTTTGTGAACAGATTAGACAAATTAAAAAAATCGAAAATAAAGTACGCAAGTACGGAATTATAAAATAACGTTGGCAAAAAATTGATATTTCCCATCTTACGTTTTAAAAAAGTAAAAAATATATTCCTCTGCATGGAATGCAACACAAGTGTCAATTATTAAGGAAATAAAAAAGAATTTGTTTTGCAGATAAACCTATTCTTTCGTTGGGTAGTTCTCTCGATGGAAAATTAGCACACTCAAAAAAAATAAAAAATGTTCACTCTTTCGTTTAAATCTGAAAATGTTAATTTTTCTCCATTCATCTCTTCTTACGCGGTTTACTATACTATCTGAGATCACTCTCATATGCTTTCCCTGATGTCTTTCGAGATCAATACCATACCATAGGGTTTTTATCCGCATCAGCAACGACTGGTTTTTTACCACTTGGATTCTTCCGCAAAAACTCTATTTCATCCTCTTTGAGAGGTCTAACGGGCTTCTTGCCACGGATTTTTATTGCCGCTAGTTCATAAGGTTTAGAATACAATCTATAAAGACTACCAGTCTTCTTATCTTTAAATCCAAATGCTTCGTGACGATCGTTTACATGTACTTCATGTTCAAAATCTGATGGTACGGGTTTAAAGCCATGCAATCTGCCTATGCCAGTAGGAGTTTGTACCGGGGTGACTGCGTAATATAGAAGGTTACTTTCTTTTGGAAAAGTGAATTTTTTCCATTCCAGTGGCTTCTCCAGGGTAGCAGGAATATGTTCTTCAGGATGAGACCCAGTTCCGCCGGAAGAAGATGCATGAGAAGAAGATCCGCCTTGTCCCATCTGTGAACTTAATTCTGTCAGAGAAAATAGAAATTAATCAATTCTATCACTTGAGGTTATGTAGTGTCTACCTGATTTCCGGTGATCGCGACCATAATTTCAGGTGGCCAAAAGCGCGGTAAGTGGAAAAGGGAAGAAAAGAGAGAAAAGAAATTGAAAATTGGCATTTTGAGGTGAGGAAACTTTAAGGGATGGTCGAGAAATAATGGAAAATAAAAAGAAAGGGGGTTTGAAAGACGAAGAAGTAGACACGCTTCTAGATTATCTAAAATAAGTAATTGATAAGGTCAGGGAAGAGGCAGTGATGCCAATGTTGGAATCCTGGTCTACTGCGCTTGCGTTAAGGCTGCGCGCTGGTTGGCCGCACTTGGCGCGCGATTCAAAATGACTTTAAAAAACAATTCTTGTAATATAATCAAATAATTACAAAAATTCGCACCAGAATGTATACAGACTATGTAACTTTTGATTTAAGACAAGAAAAAAATGTATAACACATATATTTTATATATAACAGTTTATTTTCAATACACTCCAAAGAGTGACTTATATTTCACAAAACAATTTTTAACAGATACCTTTTTTGAGATAACATAATATTTTATCAGCTTAATAATTAGAAGTTAATTGTGGAGCATAATAATGATAATATTTGAATTTTTCCAAAAGAAATTTCAGCTCAGAATATTTTTTTCAAAATTAACACGTGGCAAAATAACAGTCAAAATAAAAAAATAAAAAAACAAAAGTCGTCATCGCTGATAAAAAATAACGCAGGCCAAATAAATATATATTAATTTAAATAAGAGGAAAAAGCAAGTAAAAATAGGATTCTCAAAATGAAGGGCTGTATCTTATTAATCAAATATCTTGGCCTCCTGAGTCTGCTCCACGTACTCAATTGCCTCTTGGAAATCATTTAACTTTGTTTTAAAAAATGAATTAATTAACATGATGATAAATTTTATTGAAAATAAATAATTAAGGGCACCTAGATATAAAATGAAATATTTATAACAAAATAAGGGCAAAAATCCGGAAGAATCATTTGAAAGAAAGAAATAATGTATGAGTGAAATAAGCTTCCATACATTTCAGAAGAAAAAAAAATTATCAAAACATGCTCAAAATAACATTTTTGCATTTGAATCTCATTTGAATTGCATTTGAAATTACAATGCAGTCGCTGAAAAATACATATAAATATTAACAACATTATAAACAATTATTTTCAATCACTTTTCCAACAAATTTATTTTCAAATCAAATGTTATTTGCTTAATTATTATATTTATTTAAATTACAAGAATTGTAATTAAGGTGCGCGGTCCTAACACAAGCGCAGTAGCACAAGGAGAGAGAAAAAGAAGAGTGGCTTAGGAGAGGATGATGGTATCAGTGTACCCAATATTGTGAACTTTTCAACCGTTCGGTGGGCGCGTGGCAGCACTCCGTGTTTCCACGTCAATATTTAAGTGATAAATGGGATTAGGCGTTTTTAATCGGTTGAGGAGGTTCAGTACCTACAGTCGGCAATACTGGTAACATATTGTAATATTATACATAGTATATTATTATATTTATAATTCAACTAATGGAGGTGTAGATACAGTGGATAAAATGTGCACTACATACTCAACTGCACGGTAAACAACGAGATGGTCTTAAAGGTTTTTTTTTAGTTTGTTCGCTGTAATGTGTTCAAGACACAAATATGTAATTCAGTTGGATAATGAGGGTTGTTGCTAATGATGTTACATGCTTTACCTCGAAAGAAGGGCTACTTCAAGAGAGGGAAAGCCGATTTTCTGGAGACAGCACTCAGTGCTGCTACGCGCCCGCTCGTGTCAGTTTCGAAGGCGCGCCCACCGGAAGGTTAAACTGTGCCCGCGTCGCGCCGACAACTCGATTAGTTACTGTTAGCGCACTGATATTAAATTATATAAATATTCATCTTCAATATTTATGATAATTAATGATTGGAAAATACATCCGAAGTAATTTCTTAATCATAAATTAGCATTTTGGTGTGCCAGATTGTTCCGGATATTTCATGTTGGTTTTCTATGTTTGTATTATATGAGTGTTTATGTTTCCCGTGACTATTCCCCCCAGTGGGCACAAAGTTTGACGACGTCTTTACGACACAGTTACGACATCTTTACGACAACTTCACGACATACTATGTCCATATCGTAAAGGTGTCTTTACGATAACGTAAATAAGTCGCATGATCTGACGACGTCCTTACGATATCGCAAAGACACCGAAACGGCATAAACATAGGATGTCGTAAAGATGTCGCAACAATGTCGTAAAGACGCCGCTAAATTTTGTGCCCACTGGGTCTTCTCTCACTTGCGTCTACAAAGTACTGTTCTTATTTTGACGACGCTAATATACCTTTCCGCCGCTAAACATATTGAGGTGGCCAGGGTCAGTCTGTAAATTGTTACGAAGCGCGCGAGTCAGAATGTTTACTCGTTCTTTTACAGAATTATTGGTTGCATGAAGCCTTTTGCTAGAGGGCAGGTACTTGGACAATCTTTCTTAATAAATTATATCTTGTTTTTTAGGGCTTCAAAAATAATAAAGTGACTCAGTGACCTTTTTTTACAATTTTACTCTAATCCCACTATGAATATTGCTTTCTTTAGTACTATATCTCATCATATTGTTCATGTTGAGTTTTTCTTGTTTTTTTGCTTGATTTTTAACATGTTTTGATTTTCATCGAATTTTGAATATTTATTTATTTGGGGTAACTTTTAAAGTGAATTGACTTTACTTGTATTTGACTTTTAAAGTGTTTTGTCATTTTAACCGAATTTTAATCATTCATTTGTTAATGTAATTTTCAAAGTAATTCCACTTTATTCTATTATATTTTTTACTTTTAAACAGTTAATTCTTTACTGTGCTGTGTTCCCTTAAAAATCTATTATTACTTTATAAACTTTGTAGTGTCCCACTGTCGTACAAACAGAATTGTACTTTATATTTGACATTACTTTGAAAAAAATCAATGTTAATGACGGTATTGCTCAGCAGTATGGACTCTACGATCTCATCTGCAATGCAGTTATCAATTTCAAAAAGACTAGCAAGGCGAATGTTTCCAAGAATGCCCTCAACACAGACTTGGAAAACCTGGAAAATAAGTCCTCGAAATTTGGTTCACGATCACGATCAGCTTCTCATCGTGCGTAAGGACAACTCAACGGATCCATACTTCGCGCAAGAATTGTTAAATAAAGGAGAGGAAAAATATATGGTCGCGAAGGTTTATTTCCAGGCCGAGTTGGACGCACTTGCTGCTTCTTCCTCTTCCAAGCTTATGTCCTCCGCTACTAATATTGCTACTTTAACACAAGTTAAGAAGATTTTTCCACAATTGCCACCTACATATTCCGGTAATTTTATTGCATTTCCGGCATTGCGAGATATGTTTTGTTCAATGGTGAAGGATGAAGTCACACGCCCACCAGTTCAAAAGCTACATTACCTAAAAGCAAGCTTAACGAATGAGCCTGCTCAACTTTTAGTGAACGTAAGTATCACGGTTGATAACTTTAAGCGATCATGGGCAACGCGTATGGAGCGGTACGACAATGAACGCGCTATGAACACTAAGGAACTTGCTTCGGAACTTCGTTCTCTTTTAAACGTCACATGTGAAGTAATTGGTGGGCTTAAGTCTATGAACAGACCAACGAAACACTAGGATGACATCCTAGTTTATACGACAGTGATCCGTTTGGACCGCGCCTCTCGCAAGGCTTGAGAAGAAAAAACGGGATCACTTCCCACTAATCCTTCATCTGAAACTTTAAGGAACTTTTTACTTTCACGAGGAAGTGCTTTATAGGCACTTGAGTTTGGGGAAGGTTTTCAATTTAAGTATTTATCAACCGATAGCAGAGGTAAAATGACCAGCTTCAAATCGGGTAAGAAGGGTTTCAACACACAAGCACATGGTGCTTCGAAAGTGTGGGTTACGTTTTGATTGCTTGGGAAAGGATTTGATTCGAGTTCATTCGCATGTTTCTCAAGGTCCTTTTTGATTAGATGGGCCCGTACTTTTAGCCACCGGACTCGTTAATTTCTAGATCAATTTTTCGGAGATTCAAACTAAAACGACTTCGTGCCATCGTTACATTAGGGGCGTCGGTGATCAGAGTACAAAAACCTGTCGAGGTTTGGCTACTATTAGGGTAACGTCACGTGTTGGCCCTAAGACTAGTTTTTATGTACAGACTATTATTTCATCGAAGCCGACATCTATTATTTTCTACATTATGAAGGTTATAGTTTTGACTATGTCTCATTACACACAAATCATTTTTTTAATTGTTTTAAGAAATGATACTTTTTTCATTTAATTATAAGCGACCCAGTGTAAGAAATACGATGAAATGTCAATTTTTTCCAACTTTCCCATGGTAAGCTAAAAGGCATTGATTATTAATTGCTTCAATTACTGAAAGATGTTCTAAAGAAAGGAAATTACTATTTGCATCAGTAAGCGTGTCAGTAATTCCATAAAACACTAACTTTTCATTCTGTGGCATTTAAAACAAATTAAAAAATCAAGGTTCATATTTACAGTTGACCAAGATGTGACGTGAAGCGGTATGGAATAAAGACGTCGATACGTGATGCTCGTTGCATTGCATCGTGGCACGGTACACCGCCTAAATGCGACGTTCAGTGCTGTTGATCTCAGACGTCAATATGAGATGCGCGTCGCATTGTATCGTGGCACAGTACACCGCTTAAATGACACGTATAGGGGTATGGATTATAGGTGTCGATATTTGATGTTCGTCGCATTGCATCGAGGTACTGTATACCGCCTAAACGAGACGTGCAGGAGTATGAATTACAGGCGTCGATATTTGATCCGCGTCGCATTACCCGCTACTTCACAATCTGGATTCGGACAAATTTACATAAAGTTCGGGAAAAATATCATTTAGGCTATAATGTGGATTTAAACCATACAGGCTTTACTATTTTTCAGAAAGCTTAAAAATGTAGACAAGATTATACATATGCTATATTATTTTACTCACCGATAGAATTAAAAAGGGCCACCAAAGTGAAGAACAGTATATAAACGATCTTCATTTCTTTCAGGTGTAAAAACTGATTATAGTATTGTTGAAGAACTTGGTTAACAGTGCCACTAATAAATGGTCTAATGACTGATCAGAGTATATATAATATAGTCGTTATCTCGTAAATTGCTGCAATCCAGCTTGTGATTCTAAAGTCTTTGTGCGTCATTGATAAATAATCACAGTTTATATGATCTCATAATTTTTTAGAGGGACCGATATAATTCTTTCTCATATTTTATTACGTGGTTTAGAATTTGTCAGCAATTTATTACTGTTAAAAGAATATTTTCAACAGAAAAAGTTGAATTATATAGGGGGTGTCTCTATATTTAAAAGTTTAGCCAATCGACTCTTCCTGGTACAATTAGGAAATATGATAAAAATACTTTGAGGGTTGACATTTTTTTAATGTAAACGATTTCGAAATTGTTTATGTTTGAATTGTAATTAATTATAAAAATTTGCAAGTATCTGAATCAAAAAAAAAATCCATTAGTAACTAAAACATTTTTTTTCTTTAATAGAAAAAATACTTCCTTCTTGAAAATTCATCCTTTTGGTTTTGAAATCCAACTATTTCGTTCAAAATTGGTCTTTTTTCATTGAGTTCCAGTGTTTTAGATTAAAAATTGACATCTATGCAGGTTCAACACTTTACTTGTTCGAAAGTTGAACTATGTTTGAAAGCTCATTTTTTGTGGTCCAAACAAAGCTGGGTACAAAATACCTCAACCACATTACTCCAATACCTGTATTTCAGTACCATGTAGTTGAAATGCATCAAAGGGAAAATACAACTCAGCTTATGTAGTTCAAATAGAGCTCCAAAATACATTTGAGTATTTTTAAATATTGTTTGAAATACATCTAAGAATTTTATTTTGTAGTTGAGGTATTTCGTATAATTTCTTCAAAATACTTTCTAATAAAAGCATATAAAAATTATATTATTAGTCGATGAATTTCATGGTCAAACAGTGGGAGTAAAAAAGGGTGAAAAAAGGGCGACACCATTTTAAGGGGGGTGGGGGCAGTAGAGTCCTGGAGTACTTAGGGATGCGCAGTAAAGATCTGTGAAGTATTACGGTTCGCAGTGCAAGAACGTAGTGCATAGGTCTGCGCAATAGCAACCTAAGCTATGTAGGGATTCGCAGTAGAGATCTGCGAAACACAAGGCTTTGTTGTGCACTGTTTTTGTACGTCATGCTGTGCAGTAGGGTCCTGAAGTTATTGTAGCTGCGCAATAGAGGCACATGCAAGTAAAGACGCGCTCTAGATGCATATGATATTTAGGCCTGCGCAGTAATAATTTATGAGGCGTAGATCTGCGCAGTTGGTAATTATGGTGCACAAACTGCGCAATAGACTTTAGAGATAAATTAGATTGCGCTGTAGATATATAAGATGTGTGGGGATGCACAATACGCTAGGCTGTGTCATACGCTGTTTCTGTACATCGTGCTGCGCCGTAGAATGCTGCAGTGTTAATACCTGCGCAATATAGACATGTGGTAAGTAAGGATGCGCAGTAGATATAAATAATACTTAGGGTTGCGCAGTAGGTATTTATGAGACAAAGAACTGCGCAGTATGTATTTATAGGACATTATTACGACAGTACAAGCCCGATAACTTTCCAACTTCGTGGCTGTAGAGGCGGAAAATTATAGGAATTGCGGACTTATCGGATGCCCCCTGTAGTAGCACGATATTAGGTGTGCGCGTGCGTAAATCATGGGCGCAAATCATTAGAAAAATAGCGCAAATAGTGGGAGAACCACAATTAGTTGCGTGATATACGTGTGATGACGTTTTAAGTGGATACACTTATCGGACGGCAAGTTAACGGACTTCTACTGTATTACTATAAATTTTAACCTTGAGGTCGATTTTCAAGGTCAAATGCAGGTAAGACGCTTTTCCTAAATAAGAACCCCTATTTTTCTACGGATTCGGAAAGAAAGGGAAATTTAACGTCAAAAGTGACCTATGGAAAAATGAATTTTTGTGACCTTGGAAAGGCAAATGATTGAGGTCAAATGTCTGAGAAACGACCACATTTCCTTTTTTTCTGCATTTTCTTGGGGTTTCAGGGTAAAGAAACGGTCAAGGTGCTTCACAAAAGTCGATGAAATGTTCAGGTGTACATCAACTTGACCATTTTATTGACTTTTCCATCAATTTCACCATCAAATTGACCTTTAGATGAATTTTCATGGTCACTTGAAAGTCTAGACGATTTTTCTTAGATTGAACTTTGTGCTCGGATGAATTTTTTTGTAGACTTCAGACTGTGGATTTTTATCACCCCCCCCCCTTAAAGACACCCATACATTGAAAATCATTTCAGATAAGTTATAAAGACTGTGACTATTTAGTTACACAAGCGACAATCTTGATAGTGTAAGTTCCCTGTGACTAGTTACAACAAAAAAAGAAACTTTGTCCTTACTTTTAGCGTTACCCAGAAACAACCGCGTTCTGTTTTCTTTGATGTGTTTTCTTGTCGTGAGTTCTTCTTGCCTCTCACGTTTCGGTTGGTTGATGAACGTAACTCCCCTTGCACCTCACCATTGTCACCAGTGTTAGAATCAGCCACGGAGTAACTGTTCGAAGTGCTCTCCCTTGGATTGAAAACACAAACGTAGACGTCTTTCAAAACCGTCCACAGTTTTCAGCAAAGTTTCTCGAGAGATGGCTGCGCAAGCTGCCCGAATCCCTTCCATCAGATTTCTCTTGTTGTAGGTTGCTGAGAAAAAAAAATACATTTTTAATATAACGCCATAAAAAGAAATCGTGGGATGTTAGATCTTGTGAGCAGGGAGGGGGCGTTCGAATGTACATACTCATCTAACCCAGCTCTTATTTTAAATCAAGCTCAAAAACTTACGTGCGATGCGTGAAAAATGTGGTGCAGCACCATCTAGTTGAAGCCATATTCGTTGTCTTCTTCTTAAGTCGCCGTTCTCCAATAGTCCGGGTAAATGGTCGCTTAACAACTCTAAGTAAGTGTGTCTGTCAACGTTTCCGTAAAAAAGTAGGGTCCAATTGAATAGCCATTTACTATTCCGCATCACACCATAGCACTCCATTGATTTTGATGAATTATCGGTCGGAAACATGCCCAGGTCAAAAATTCCGATTGCGTTCATTTTCGGGTGTATTGTAGTTGATTTGATTCTAAGACATGGTCAATTTTCTGTATCGGCTCAAAAACGGTTTTAAGGGTAGTTTCACACCCTCAAAGTTGGGATTTTTAGTAGAAGTTTTGCTTGTATCCCATTTTAAAGGCGATTGACGTATACAAAAACTTGCAGAGGACTTTTTTCAACGTGGGTAGACGGAAACGCACCATTCATGACCACTCACCCCCCACACAGATGTGAAAACCCCCCGTTTACTATTTGGAAAGTGTCTGTAAATTAGCAAAAAATTCAAATAACAAGTAAAACTTACCGAAAAAATTGTAAGTACACATAAGATTGAAAATAAATCGATATATTTTTGTATTTAAACCTACAAAATGTTTTTGAGTGGTAGCTACGCTCGCGCACGTATATACTTCTAATTTTAGATATATTCGTCTATTTACAGTTACGAGGGTAGTTCAATAAGTCCTTAGAATGAAGTATAAAAACAATTTTTTTTGGGTAAATTTTTTTTTTATTTTTCAACATAATCTCGTTGGAGCTCTATACACTTGGTCAATCACTTTTCAAGTTTTTTTAATCCTTCAGAAAAGTGCGTTTTCGGAAGTTCCTCAAAATAAGCATTTACAGAGGCAATGAC
>NC_046657.1:163543995-163549530 GCF_010883055.1 Belonocnema kinseyi
CCTTTAAATGAAAATGTTTGATTACCGCTCTGAACTCGTTTTTTTCCATTTTTCTTAACGAACAATTTTTTTTTTTCAATTGGTTATAAAAACACGTAAACTGAGAAGATGTGGACTGTGACTGCACCATATATCTAGTCGGGAGTGGTGCTGACTGAAAGCAGATGATTTGGAGCGATTCGCGCGCCACTTGTTGGTTATTCTAAGGACTTATTGAACTACCCTCGTACAACACATGAAAAATGATATTTCAGTACATATTTTATTTAACAGCTATGAAACTCGTTCAGATTTGTCTTTTCAACCCTTGTTGGAGGGGTTGTACTACCCCTTTTTATGTATAAGGAATAAAAAAATGCGTCAAGTTTTTTAATTTTTTAAGAATTATTCTAAAAATATTTTTACTGGTCAAGAACTGCAACTTCAATGTATTTTCAGGGCTGAATCGTCCCTTTACACAAATAAAAGAAAAAAAACTAGCAAGTCAAAATATCACGAAAATCATAAAAAATGTATTAACTGTTTGAGAACCGTGATATAATTATTCAAGTATTTCATATACTGGTCAAAATTTCTAAAGGGGTAGCTACCCTTATATGCATACTTTGCTTCTCGTTTCAACGCATTGCATATTTACCATTGTCATCGATAAAAATTGAAGCCTGCGTACACGCCTAGATGAAAATAATAGAGCTTATCAAACAGTTTCAACTACCCTTCTTCCAGGAGGTAAACTACCCCCAGAGTAATGATTATCAGTTAAAGGGAAGCTACTAAATTCGAATTGTAGTTTAAAGCTATGAAAATTTCCTCACATACCAGAGACAACGATTTCATGCTATGTACTAATTAAATGTCCAAAAAAAATTTCAAAGTGACTTCTACCCGTATACGCAATTGTTTTCGGAGTTTCGAACGTATTGTTAATTCACTGATATAAACTATAATAAACATCATCTATGTTCATATAATATTAGCGAGCTATTGAGCTCTAATAATATTTCATAACTATCCTTCTGTTAAAAGTAAACCACTCCTAGCGTATGTATAATAAGCAAAAGAACTGATAGAATGGAAGCAGTCACTGTAAATGATCAATGATTCACTGGGTTTATTGAAGATGCGGATTTTTCTGATTGAACCTGATAATTTTCGGTTTGATCGTGTTTAGAAGAAGGTTATTAGTTTTGTAAAAACACTCAAGAAAAATATTTAAAAGATTAGAATTTTTGCGTAGTAAAAAAGATGTGTTGAAAATATTTATATTTTTAAAAAGTCACGAAAGTTATTATTTTATTAGCCTTTTCTCACAACGTCGGCTTGGACTAAATATAAATTAATGAAAAATATTTTTTACAATAGCTTTAATGCACGAAACATTCACAGTCGCCTCGTATCTGCGTATTCGATAACGTCAAAGAGCTTCCCAGAAAATAAATATATACGAGTGATACTTTGTGTTTTGTGAATAAGTATTCTTTTATTACTTGTCGTAAATAATTTAGAGAGAAATCCTGTAATTATCTGTGGGACATAATTCTGTGCATACAGGACTTCCTAAACGTAAGTTTACATATAAATGGAGAACTTCTCCACATATGACCGTTTTTCTTTTGAGATAGCGTTTTATTGACTTGTACATTTTTTATTTATTATTTACGGTGAAAATCCCTTAAATATATATGACTGGCATGTATTAATGTTATCGGAATAGTAGTGGCTAATACAGTAGTTATTCTTAAAATGTAACAAATACATTGATCCTAATCTTCATTTTCTCGACACCAACGATCAATAAGTGGAACAGAAAAATTCAAAATGGCTATTATCTGTCAAGATACATATTTCAGAATTTTGTATTAAATTTCAAAATCAGTGCGTTGTATTACACATTTTCTTTGATTTACCTTAACTGATATACAAAAATAGGAAAATTTTTAAATTATTACGTAGCGATTCATTCTTATTAAAATAGAACTGATTGCTTATTTATGTAGCAATTAGGCTAAATTACCTTGTTTCTAATTAGAAAGAAATAAGTCTATGATTTAATAATTATATATATTTTCCTTCGTGATTTACATCTTTTATATCGTTTACATACAAGTCCCATTTAACCTATACAGAATTGTCATAAAACGTTTTCTCACGTAAGGGACCATATAATCGCTGGAGAAAGGTTTAATGCTTTGAAAAGGTAATTACTTTCAATTAAAGAAAAACTTATTTTAGAACAGTTCACGATTGGCTTGCATGTGATACTTAAAGCTGTGTTTTCCTTTAATCGAATTTCAGGATAAAGATAAAGGTGAATCCTAGAAACGTGATTAACTTTCCTTTGACAACGTTCCAAACGTTACGCATTGAGAATTCTGAATTAAATGAAGGTAAAAAAGAATTATCAAATCAAATAAAAATTGTGCTTCTTGATGCCTTGATAAGATATTTTAGCGGATATTTGGGATTATAGTTTAAAATATAATTCTACTAAAATACGTTATCTACGGAAAAATAGTTTCGACAAAAGTTGATCAGGACCGAGGCGGGCATTTAACAGTACCATCAATTTTTACCTTGAGGTCAATTTTCAAGGTCAAATAGAGGTAAGACCCTTTTCTTAATGAGAATCCCTATTTTTGAGATCCGGATTTCAAAATAGCGGGAAATTTCCCGTCAAAAATGACCTGTGGAAAAATGATTTTTGTGACCTTGGAAAAGTAAAAAATTAAGGTTGAATGTCTGAGAAACGACCAGATGCCTTTTTTCGGAATTGTCTTGGTTTTTCAGGGTAAACAGACGTTCAAGATGCTTCACAAAAGCATTTTTTTTTCTTTAGATTGGTTAACTAAATTTACAGTCCATCGCAATGAATTTGTTTCCCCGATATTGATGCTTCTTTCCGGCCTCATTATCATTTGATGTGAAGCTTTTTTGTTCATTTAAATAATATTCTTGTTCGAAGCGTCATGCAGGAAAAATTTATTATTTCAAAATTCTGAGCACTGCAGATTTCATATTCATGATGCAAAGGGGCGTAGGATACTATTTTAAAAAAATAATGTTGATATCAGGCTCCATTTGTAGAAATTTCAAAATCAGACAATAAATAATTGCTTACGGTCATGTGACGAGTGGGTATCCCAAACAGATTCCTCCTTATTAAATCCTGCCGCATTAGTAACAAAAAAATAAATGACTTTTTCGGGCAAACGGTACAACCTTCAAGAAGAAAAAATCAGACAGAAGATTTTCAACTAAAGAAAAGTTAAAAATTGGTTACAAATTGGTTTGTGCTAGGATGCGTGGTTTTTTAAAAATAAAAAACAACATTAACAATGTTTAAAATATAATTTTTGGACACACGACACGAAATATGAAATATGTTGAAATAAAAAAGTAAGGTAAGCGATACAAGTTATGAACAGACGATTAAGAGATAAAACATATCCACCCAAAAAATATCCAAAAATTTGCTATGAATAATTTTGAAACTAAATGGATAAATTTTATTTTAATCACGAAAAACACGCTCAAAAATCAGAAAATTGAGCAGAAATGTATTCAAATAATGCATGTTTCAGCGTACCCAATAATAACATTCGATTCAAAATAAAAAACATATATTAAAATGATCAGATAAATAAAATTGTTGTTTGCAATATCTGAATAAGTGATTCCAGGCCGACTTCAAGAAATACATGTAATGTGCATTTGATATAAAACTGTTGAAAATAGCGTATAAAGTTGAACATTTTAGGCCCAATCCAGTGTGAAGTACTACTATTTATTAAACAATTTCTTAGCAATTGCGATTCATCCTCACAGAGGTTTTCTTCATCGCTTTGAAAACCGCTGCCGCCAGCTGTAAACGAAACAAACCATTTATGCAAGGAAATATAATAATAACTGTTTTATTGCATATAAATACATTTATATTTATTATTAATTTATTAATTTATTAATTATATTATTATTGTCTTCAATTGTTGTAATATATTGCTCTGATTGTTATGAAGCTCAACAATTTGTTTTTCAAAATAGCATAATAGTGTCTCCGAGTATAGAACTGCATTAAAAATGCACCACCAAGAATTTGTAATGCCTACGCCAATGACCCACGCTGGGTCTGGAAAACTTGACATTCGTCACGGTGACAATGTGACACGGATTATGATTATTTATAGCAGAATAAGTTATTGTTTTAATTGAAAGTGGCTGACGCCAATTCATTGCACAAGACTTACGTTATTCGTGTACTAATTTTGAGCACACCTTCTTTTAAATTGCTAAATATACAGCAGGTGATTGAAAAAATAGGAAAAAGTTGGAAAAATGCGAATAACTTGGTAAATATTAACATTTTAAACAAATACTTCTTATTCATCTTGGAGTATACCTGTAATAGAGTACCTTTTGTCTCTTAATAATTTTCGAAAAAATCACTTGTTGTCAATAAAAAGGGCTTTTTATTGTTATGGTATTTCTTTAATCGATGTTTTCTCCAAATATATCAATTTTATCAAAAAATTATATACCAATGAAAATATGCACCTCCGGGAGTAGACCAACTTTTGTTTTAAACTTTTTCCTGTAAAATCAATTTCAAGAAATTTCACCTGAGTTTCCGGCGACTTCGAAGCCGCCTTGCAACACTTTTGCATCCAGGTAAGTGTCTGGCAATGCGCAGGTGCTATTTCTAATGTCAGCCCCTACATGTGTACCAATTTTCAACCTTATCCGAGTCACGTAAGTTAACTGCCTAAAATTCGCACCTTTGACAGGTCGCCACAGGTGAACGCATCCACTTACACCTGCCAGGCACCCATTTTTACGTTCCTCATCATCAGACAAACATCTCGTGTGAAAATTGGCCTCATCCGTATCACGCTCCCATTTACGTTGTCAGCCCACAGCATACTGCTCCATCTTCACTCCATTGGGAATCGAACCGCAAAACTTCTGATTTCCGGTCAGGTGCTTTTCCAATTATGCTATTAGAAGGAACAGAATAAGAACTCTTAATTCAAGAACATAACGCTAATTTTTAGCTAGGTGTTAATGGTACAAGTAATTATTTAAAAAATTTTCAATCTATCTGCTATATCATCAGAGATTGTACCTTACCGACAGTAGATCAACCCTCCAAACTATGAAGGCAGAAAATCTACACAATATCGATCAAGTTAAGGGCATGTGACACAGCTAAATACCTATATTACCGACCACTGTTTTTTAGTTCACTGAATGTTTTTTTGAACCTAAGAACTTTTTTTGTAAATAAAATATCGATCTGAAACTTTAGAAAATGTATTAGAGTACAATAAAGTACGTTTAGGTACTGCATTTTGGTAGGAACTTCACTGAAAATCTTTTCATCCTTTTTCTGAAACCTCAACATTTTTTGAACGTGCGAACTTTTTTTAGACATAAAACATCGGTCCCAAACTTTGAGAAATGCAAGAGCCGAAAGAAAACTACGTTTAAGTACAAAGCTTAATAATAAAAGATGTAAAAAAATATATTTCAACAATCAAT
>NC_046657.1:163549630-163561323 GCF_010883055.1 Belonocnema kinseyi
AAAAGATGTAAAAAAATATATTTCAACAATCAATTCCAACGGCATCAGCCGGTAACGTTGTACACGAAAATACGAACTCTCTAGAGCCTCGTCTAGTGGCCGTCAGGTTTCGTATTTTCGTGTACAACGTTACCGGCTGATGCCGTTGGAATTGGTGGTTGAAATATATATTTTTTTAATCTTTTATTATTAAGCTTTATACTTAAACGCAGTTTTCTTTAGGCTCTTGCATTTCTCAAAGTTTGAGACCGATATTTTATGTATAAAAAAATTGGAACGTTCAAAAAATGTTAAGGTTCAGAAAAAAGATGAAATAATTTTCAGTGAAGTTCCTACCAAAATGCAGTACCTAAACGAACTTTATTGTACTCTAATATATTTCCCAAAGTTTCAGCTCGATATCTTACTTACAAAAAAAATTCTGAGGTTCAAAAAAACATTCAGTGAACTGAAAAACCGTGGTCGGTAATATAGGTATTTAGCTGTGTCACATGCCCTTAAGAATCTTCAATAATAGAAAATGCTTAACGTTTAACCACAAAACTTCTGATTTCCGGTCAGGTGCTTTTCCAACTAAGCTATTAGAGGGATCAGAATAAGAACTCTTAATTTAAGAACATAACACTAATTTTTAGCTAGGTGTTAATGGTGGTAATGTTAATTGGAAAAGCACCTGACCGAAAATCAGAAGTTTTGTGGTTCGATTCCCAATGGAGTGAAGATGGAGTAGGGTCTTTTTTCAAGAAATAATTTTAATTTAAAAATATTGTTTTCCATCTAATCTTATTAAGACGTTAAGCATTTTCTGTTATTGAAGATTCTTAACTTGATCGATATTGTGTAGATTTTCTGCCTTCATGGTTTGGAGGGTTGATCTACTGTCAGTAAGGTACAATCTCTGATGATATAGCAGATTAATTAAAAGATTTTTTAATAATTACTTGTACCATTAACACCTAGCTGAAAATTAGCGTTATGTTTTTGAATTAATGTTCTTATTTTGATCCCTCTAATAGCTTAATTGGAAAAGCACCTGAACGGAAATCAGAAGTTTTGTGGTTCGATTCCCAGTGGAGTGAAGATGGAGTAGGATCTTTTTTCATGAAATAATTTTAATTTAATAAATTAAATAAAAGTGGGCTCAAAGGACATCCTAGTTTCACAACTCTCAGCAACTAGAAACTAGGGGTCCTGTAGTAAGGGACTCGTCTTGTGGCCATGTTGTGGGGGAAAATGAAACAGAAGTTTGGTCTAGTGGTTGCAGACGCAAGTTATTCAAACGCCAATAAATAATATACCTGAATCGTGTCTTCAATCGGATTGGGAAAATCAAAGTAATTAATATTTTTGAAGTTGAAAAAATAGACAATAGTAATATAGACAATAGTATGCTTCGTAAATCTACAAGATTAGGAGAAGAAGTTACTCAATAAAAGGGAATATTAATAGAAATTCGCACTCCAAATAAATTAATAACCCGCTGTGTAGTTTTTTAACTAAAAAGGATCACACTCTATTTAAAAATTTTAATTTTCTACCAAAAATGTCATAGTTAAATTTTCTGTTAAAAAAATTAAATATCACAAAAAAAAACAGTATTATAAAAATTATTCCAAAGAGATCGAATCCATTTAACATTAGGCAGGTTCTGCACTTCAAGTCGCTGAATCGATCAAATACAAAAGACGAATTTTAAACCAATTACTTACTACAGGATCCCTAGTTTCTGGTAGGGACCATGTAGTAAGGGACCCGCCACCTGGGCATCAGACCGCGGATTGGTCCAGCGAGAAGAGAGACACTTCCGTTCCATATCAAGATACTATACCAAAATTTACTACAGCTTTGCGCTTTGGTATGCGAATAGTGCAATCATGTTTAATAAGCTTATTTAATGATCGTGTCTTATGTTTAAAAGATTTAAAATACTTATTTATTCGTGAAATCTTTAAAGTTTAAGATCCAAGCTTAAAGATTGCAGGTTAAAGATTAATCTTCTTTTCTTGAAAATTTCACCATTCAGTTAAAAATCTATATTTGCAGATTGAAAATTTAACTATTTGGTTAACAGTTAAACTATTCGGTTGTAAATGCAAATCTTTAAAGAAAAGTCAAATTTTTAACAAAACCGTTTACACTGAATATGAAAAGTTTAATTTTCAGTTTAAAAAATTAACGAATTTGCAACTAAATAGTTACTTTTTCATCCAAAAACAAAACATTTAAACGAAATAGTTAAACTTTTAAATGAGTATATAAATTTTCTACCAAAAACTAAAAAATATGATTATTTTAAAACAACAACTGCTAAAATGAACCAAAAAGTGCATTTCAAGCAAATTTTTTAATTTTCGACCAGAGATAAGTTTCAAACTTAAATGATAAATCTTTAACCAAAAAAATTAATTTGTAAAAGGTCTTTGAATCTTAAAACAATTAGAGGAATGTTCAACAAAAAGATTAATTTTCAACCAAAGAAAGAAAGAATTTTCAACAAAAATATTAAATTTTCAACTAAAATGATGAGTATTCAGCCCAAAAAGATCCACTTTTACTCAATTAGTTTAGCATTTAACGAAGTAGTTGAATTCAAACAAAAAAGACCAATTTTAAACAAAATAGTTGAGTTCTCAACAAAGGAGCTTTAACAGAAGATAATTCGTAACTACCAAATTACAGTTGTAGATGTATATATGCATATATTATCGAGTGCAAAGCTCTAGGACGAACAAATAAAAAAGAAAAATATATACAAAATTGTTGAGTTTTTAACCTAAAAAGGCAAGTTTTCCAAAAAATACTTGAATTTTCAACCAAAAGGGATAAATTTTTATTGTGTTCATGTTCACTACGAAAATTAAGTTTCTACGCAGAGAGATTAGTTTTTAACCAAGAAGCAATTTCAGTCAAGTCAGAAAAAAAATTCAACTAAATTTTCGAACATTTTCAACAAAAAAAGGTTCAAAACTGTTCCCTTATAGCTTAAAAATCAAGTAATTGGTTGAAAATTCGTCTTTTGTGTTCGATCGATTCAGCGCCTTGAAGTGCAGAACCTGCCTAATGTTAAATGGATTCGATCTCCTTTGAAATAATGTTTATAACACTGTTTTTTTTGTGAAATTTAATTTTTTTAACAGAAAATTTAACTATGACATTTTTGGTAAAAAAAAATAAATTTTTTAAATAAAGTGTCATCTTTTTTAGTTGAAAAACTAAACCATTGTTTAGAAATGTATGGATTTTGTTAGAAATTCGTCTTTTTTAGTAGAAAATTAATCTTCTTGTTTGAAAATTCATCTGGCTGATTGAGGATTCAACCATTTTTTGGACAATTCTTTTTTTTTTAAATTAATATA
Organism: Belonocnema kinseyi; assembly: GCF_010883055.1. Classification (NCBI taxonomy): domain Eukaryota; kingdom Metazoa; phylum Arthropoda; class Insecta; order Hymenoptera; family Cynipidae; genus Belonocnema; species Belonocnema kinseyi. The sequence continues at coordinate 163,552,987 of NC_046657.1, forward strand.
TAATTATTAAAATTATATATTGATTGTTAATTATATTTTTTTATTATTAATTATTTATTAATTATATAATTATTAATATATATCATATAATTATTAATTACATTTTTTTATATTGATTATTAATTATATATTGTATATAATTTTAAAATTATATATTGAAGTATTATTTAACAAATTATTAGTTTTAATTTGTTTTTTAACTATGAAATATAATTGTTTTCAAACGATACAATTTTGAAGGATTTAAAAATGAACCCGTATTTGCAAGGTTCCAATATATGCTTTCAATTCAAGATTTTTCAAATTTGAACGATGGTAGATTTAAATAAAATATAGTCGAAAGTTTAAAGGTGATAAACAAAATGATTTTTTTAATGTACAGTTTAGACAAATTAAAAAAAAGGAGAACTCATAGAACTTTTGTAATATTCAAAATCACTCTAAATTTTGTATACAATAAACTAGGAAGGCTAAATATTTTACTCATTCTTGAAATTAAAGAAATGTCATTATAATCGATTTTAGTAATTTGATCATTTTAACTCTAAATAATATTCAAATTGATTAAGTTTAGAGTCTTCTTCTTCATTCCAATTGTTTTAGTGCATAAAAAAACCTACGCATAACCTGAAAGATATTGTTTTCAAAAATAATAGTTTCCTATTATTAATTCCATTTTTTTGTACAATTTCAAAGATTTAAATTTAATCAGAACAAAATTTCACATGTACAGTATAAATTAAAGAATAAAAAGGCAAACCAATTAAAAAATAATAGAAATAAAAAAGTATTTATCCGAACTTCTTCGAATAATCTAAGTCTCATGAATTCCTTCATATTTCCTGAACTCCTTCAATGTGTCGTCATGTTTTGCTTTATTTTGAAATCCGTGGGATTCAGATAGTTCTCAGATTTCAGAAAATTCGATTTATTTAGGGAATTCAGATAATCCAGAGTATTTCGATGAATTCATAGATTTCTGGGAATTCGGAGGCATTCACAAAATTCAAAGGAAGTTACTTGAATTCAAAATAATTTGAAAGAGTTTGCGTAAAGAAGAAGACTATTCCTCTCAACATCTTTATTTTTTTCCAGTGATTCGACTGCACAATGTAAAATAAAAATAAAAAGTCATGGAGAGAACTAACAACGTGAAAAAAATAATGTAATTTTTAAAAACTATTTTTAATTAGTTGTAAAAGTTTACAAGTTCCTAGTAGAATTATTTCTGTCATATTTCACTGTTTTCAATAATTTGTTAAAAAGCAATTTAAAATGACAAAAATTTTATTTGTTTAGTCCAGTGCAATTCATCGTATTTGATAATAAGAATAGATTTTACATTTTTGAAGTCCAGTGCAATGAATTGAATTTTATTATAAGAATGCATTTCCACAAGGAAAATGAAATTTCTAGTATTAAATATAATTTAAAAATAACAGAAGCATGGGAAACTCAATGATGTTAAAAATTATAATTTTTGTCTTCTAAAAACTCATATCTAGTAGGTTACGAAATTATTTGTCTTGCCACACCTCCGAAAAAAGACACGAAGGAATACCAAAGCGTTTGTGATGCAAACATTTATAATCACTACTTATTTTCTGAAGCAGTTAATTTACACAAGAAACTTATTATTCTGTAATGGACTTCAAACCTTTTAGCAGATGTTGATAGTCGATTTATATTTGCACAAGTCCGCTGATAAATTTTAATAGAAATCAGGAATGATGTGAAAAATAATAGGTACTTGAAGACAATATTTTAAGTTAAAAAAATGGAATTCCTTTATTTTTCCATGTAATAATACAAACTAGGATTAATAGGTTTATATTTTTGATTGCCAAAAAATTGGAAATTTTACATAATGAGATTTTCAAAAATAACTAAATTTCCAAACCGCCCCGAAATATTTGTTTTGTTATTTGAGAGTAACCCAAAAAAGTATGCTAATATAAAACTAAGAGATCGAAGAATGTATTTGTGATGGATATGAATTTTACTCATCTCTGACGATCGCGCAATGGAAAAAGCGACTACAATAAAATAACAAAATGTTTTCCTCTTTTCAAAATATATGCAAAACATATAAAAATATTATAAATCATGGGAAAAGGACATTTTTTATGATTTTCTTGATTCTGACAAAAACATCTTCTGATTTAATAGTAAAATAAATTAATATAGAGCGTTACCGGATACTTTATAAAAAATATTACACAAAACTAGTGACCATTATTAACTATTACTAAGAATAAGCGTCTAATAATCAAATATCTACTAGAATTAAATATTTAAAAGCATAAAATTAACAATTTTAACGTAGCTTATGTTAATATCAAATAAATATTTTCTGATTTAATCCTCAAATAGTAATTTTGAAAATTCAGTTAACTGTGTCTTAGTAGGAACGGCTAAAAATCAATAAAATTAAAATCCCCGATACTGGAAAATTCCCGAATAATGAAAATAATTTCCGAATAATAATATTCCCAAACAGTAAAATTTCCAAACAGTTTGAAATATGATGCAATTGGAATTTTCCCCAATAATAAAATTCCCAAAAGTTAGTAAATTATCAAATTTTGAAATTGTATAATAATCAAAATACAAAATCATGAAATCCCCGAAATGGAAAATCCTAGAATAATAAAATTCCTGACAGCAGAGTGTCCAATTATAAAAGGACGTCTGGAAATTCCCAAAAAATAAAATTCCCGATAATATAAAATTCCCGATGATTAAAATATCATAATAATAAAATTACTGAATTACAAAATGCCCTATTCATAAAATAGTTGAACAGTTTATATTATTACAGAATTAAAAATTCCCGAATAATAAAATTCCCAATTCTGTAAAATTCCCGAATTTTATCATTCTTTAATATATCTTAAAAATACATCTAATAAATATTATTTATTTGATAAATCTATGAAACTAAAGTCAGAGATAATAAGTAATGTAAAAATTTATTAAAATTAATGAAAGAGTGGTAAATTAAATAAATAATAATCTTATTAGTATGCATCATGCATTATATTTAAAAATCATGTTCGAAAATTTTCGAAAAGGGTGCGATTTTTAGAAAAGATGCAAAGTCTTATTATAATATGTATTTAAAAAAAAAATTTATTAGATAATAGTTTCCAGTAATTAATATCCGCATAAGATCATATGTTATGGTTGAGAAGTAAGATAAAAAATAATTTAGTTCTTTCTATAAAAATTACCTTTTAAAATTAAAATATTTCTTAAAACATAAATAAAACATTTATTCCAAAATGAGAAAGAATAATGAAATCCTTCCTTGTAAAAACTTAAAAGATTGTATCCAGTGGTATTTATGGTTTTAAATTAGACACTTAGATTGTTTATAATAATTTCAGAACACTGAAAAATAATGTTATTGTTGAAAAAACAAAGACTTTACCAACTGACTTTACCAAACATTGAGTAGTGTTCAAAAATTGGTCATAATTAAGCAATCTTCTTTGATAATTCATCCAATTTTTTGAACGTGAAGAAAGACAAACAATTTCGTAACTGTTAATATATGTCTGCAAGTTTTCAAAAAATTTTAAGTGTCCGAAATCTTAAAAATAATTCTGTAAGGAAATTACAAATTTTTCCTAGAAATAGGACCATTTTATAAAGTTGTACAAGTCATTAAAAATTGTTACAATGAACTATAATTTGTTTGATCAACTGTTGAATAAACTTTTTAAGTTAATTTAAAGACTACAAGGATGTTTGCCAAAAGTGTAACCCTTTGTCTAATTAAAAAAAAATTATATTACTAAAATAATTATATCAAAGCAAAATTTTGTAAAGTTTCTAAATCTTAGACGACACTGTTTAGAAACGAGAAATAAAATTAGGGAAAATATCTTATAACGCTGCATTTACATTTAAGGATGTAGTTGAAAATAATTATTCTAACTATTCGTAATTCATGCTATATTTGTTAATTTTATACATAATAAGATTTTATCGTAGATCTGAATCTATTTGCCAACGTTTATTCAAAATAATATTTTTATCCGTTCTTCATGTATATTTAAAAAATGTATGAAAATATTTTGTTTTATTATAGCCAAATTTCGTTACGTGACCATTATTGATCAATAAAATTCATATATATTTTGGGCGGTTTGAAAATTTTGTTATTTTCAGAGATTTCATTCTCTGACATCAACTTTTTAGTAATAAAAAATATAAATTTATTAGTCATAGCTATTTTTTTAATTGCATGAAAGATGAGTAAATTAACATATTCTTAGATCAAATTTTTGCTTCGTGAACAATTATCTACATTATTTCTTATTTGCATTAAACATTAGGAAACTTATGAGCGGACATATTTAAATTTAGATTAACTACCAACACCTGCAAAAAATTTTAAAATTGATAAACGAATAATACATTTCTTGTGTCAATTAGATTCTCCATATAAATTGTAGTAACGACTCTTCTTTTAATTACACAACCTCTGACTCATTTTGAGCGTGTAAGAAGACAAACAATTTTGTAACTGATTAGATATGAATTAAAAGGTTATTATAATAATTATAGGTTATAATAATTAAAATTTGAAATAAAAATTATTGCGTTCCGCGTATTTCTGGAATTTTAAAATAATATAAAATGCCTGAAATGTTATTTCCCTTGTGAGAATGTATTTTTAAAACGAAATGCAATATATTACACTGAAATACAACAATGTGAGAATTGTCATTTTTAGCAAAAAAATGCGCTAACTTGTAAAATTTGGTAAAATTACACGAATTCTAGTAAAAACTTATAGTTAAAGTAACAGAATTATTTTTAATTTTACATTATATATCAGCAACACTATAAATTGTTCTTTATCGGAAAAAAGGACCTGAGACTTGTAGCGGAATTAAGAAAATTTATATATTTAGCGGTGGCTCAAAGCCACTTTATGGCATGAATGCTCCATCTTAATTTAATTGAACCCATTTAATGATTCTTTATTTTTTGGCGCGTGTGAATTGAGTTCCTTGCAATTCATTATTGCACTCAAATTTTTTTGAGATTTTGACAATAACATTCAAAGGTAGCTCAATGTCATTTTTTTGAGAAAATGTTGATTTCATTGATTTTTTTCCGATTTCCTTTATTGAGAAACTGTTATTAATTTATTCATTATGGCAAAGAAGTTGAGGAACCAGCTTGATAATTGCGTGCCAAATTATTCTAAGATCATCCATGGTCATTTTTTGAAAAATGTTCAATAAAAAAAAATTATTCTTCACGGTAGTTATTCTTTTTTTTTAATTTTGGGCTAAATTAAAAATATAAAAAGTTGAAAAAAAATTGAATAGCAAAGCTTCATCAATATATGATCAAGTTTACTTGACAAATTCTTATTACGAAGAATTAATTATAATAAGTTCTTCAGAAGGGATAATGATTTACCTTTCAGAAAAGGGGGAAAATTTAGTTCGAGGTAAACTACTATCTAATAGGCAAGTTTGAAACTGTTTTTCATTATAAAAATGTTAACAACGTCACTTTCTGCAACATTTATCAAATCATTTGACTATTTTGTACGCCAAAATGAATAGATTGACACTGTTTTTCTATAGAAACAACTAGATGAATTTTAATTGAAGCCACATTTTCTTAAGGAGATGATAAAATGGCCTAGTGCGACCTCTAAATATATTTTTTCATATTATAAAACAAATCAGAGGTCATTTTCTTAGCGAAAGCAATAATTTGTGAGGATTTCAAGCTGAATTAAAAAAGAAAAAGGATAAAGTTACGTATAGCTGAATTTTCCGACTTTTTTTAAACTTCGTATACTGATGTATTTTGACGCGCTGATTACGAATATGATAGCGAAAGTTTGGGAAAAGTAGACTTTCATAGTAATACCATGAAACACCCATAAAAATCATTACGTTTTGAGTTTGTGTAGGCCAATATGCAAATTTTCGCTAAATGTTCCAAACAAAAGTTATACCTCCCATGGACGTACACATTTTTTGTTTGAAAAATTGTTTTCTGCGACTGATAGTTTAGTGATAATTTTACAGAAATTTGATGATACATCGCTTTTCATGAAATAAACTTATTAAAATACGCTCGATTCACGCGGTTAGTACCTTTCGAGCAAGACTTGTGACTTAGGATTGTTTCCGGAAGTAAAGAAGTGACTGACCAGAAGACGGTTTACCAGTCATGAAGAACTCGTGGAAGCATGAGACCAAGAGTGTGCGAATCTCTCTGAAGAAACATCGCAGGGCTGCTTTGATGATCGGCTTCGGCGTATTTCTGTGTGCATTAACTGTGGTGGAGAGTATTTTGAACGACTGTGAAAGGCAGCTGTATTGGGGAAAACCTTCCAAGCGCCTTATGTAATCTGTACTCTGAAGAATTCGGTAATGAAGATTTTGGCGATTCAGAAGTAGACAAAGTAAGGTTCATAATGGAGGAACGGACAAATTGACATGAAAGCTCTTGTGCACATGCGCGATCTTACGCATGGCGATGTCAAGACCCATAAGCTCGCTGTTCATCCAATGAACCAACCTATGTGAATAGAGTATAACCGGGATGACAAACATGTAAGTCGCAGATTACTTGTTTAACTTCGACAAATTTAAATACTTAATATGTCGAAGAGGATGCTTGCATCTGCTGCAAAAAGGGTCCTTCACTGATATTACATCCTAAATGCTACTTTGAGGCACGCCCAGGTATGCATAGGTCTCTCTAGTTTCAAGATGCCTGTATAAAACTTATATCTACAAGCTCAAGCTTATATTTCAGGTTTCCTGATATTATATCTCAAGAAATATGCATCTACCGGAGAAAGTGTCCGTCATAAGAACTTTTTCTTTCAAGGAGAAAAGCGCCCCTGCAAAAATTTAACCCACACGCCACTACCTGGGGGGGGGGGACGCTTACAAATTTTAAATGCGAACCTATATTATTCATTACAGATTGAGATTCTCTGTAAAAAATAAGAAAAGTTCATTTAAAGACAATTTCTATTCATGCCAGATGGTACTGAGTTAGTGAAAAATATCATTGTTGACTGCTCAAAGAATCTGATTCTCAACGAAAAATTCAAAACTTTTTTTGATCATTTTGAGAAGAGGAATTCAATTGTAATCAATTTAATTTTTAATATGCCTTTCAGCTACCTGGAAACAGACTAAGTGGAGTAAAAAATTAGAAAGCTTAATTTTATTTTAAAAAGAGAATGTTCTTAATTTGACTCCAAGTATGTAAGCAGTCAATGAATTAACTACTTTTAATGCTACGCAGGAGAACGGCGTGGACGGTGTAGTTGTATGTTCCCTCGCTTCTCACTATCGAAGATTTTAATTTTGTAGAGTTTCCTCGTCTTTCACTGTCGGGCTGCTTTTATTCGGTGAGTTCCTTCGCTTTTAACTATCGGGTCGTTTTTTTTTGGTGATATCATTTGCCTTTCACAATCGAAGGTCTGGTTTTAGATTGAATATTTTACACTTAGTGCTTAAAATGGTGTCCACCTACTTCAATGCATTTGTTGATCCGCGCTTGGCTAGTTTGCATACAACTGTGGAATGTTTCTGGTGCCATTTGGTTAAAAGCAGTCTTGATTCCCTTTTTCTTTCTTCCCAGTGTGGTTGGCACTTTTGGATTAATTTGGTTCTTTAGATTACTTCACAAAAGAAGTTCGGTTACCGTTTAATTCGGGATTTAGCAATTCATCCGCAATTGCCAAATAATGCACTTGTTCAAGTAATATGGGAATGTAACGATACCCAATCTAACCCAATTGAACGTTATCAGCATAAACAAACCATTAAAGTTAAAGAAACTGAAAAATTCTCTATAGTATGAGACTCAGGAAATTTTATTTTATTATGCGCTGTAAGTTTTGGTCCAGTGTCATTTGTTTTGACACAAGGCAAATACATATTGTGCAATAAGCGTAGCTTACGTGAGTCGGTTCGAAGCAGCATTTCTGTGTACACATCCAAAATGGCCCAAAATGACTTTCCCAGCGGCTATGCGCTATATTAGAAAGTCAAAGGACTTTGTAAGGTAGTAGGTGTAATGGTATGAAGCTGAGTGTATCGTATTCGATCTGCAGCCACTTCCGCGTGGTGAGTGCTCAGGAGAATTAACATACGAGGGTAGTTCAATAAGTCCTTAGAATGACCAACAGATGGCGCGCGAATCGCTCCAAATCATCTGTTTTTAGTCAGCATTACTCCCGACTAGATATATGGTGCAGTCACAGTCCACATCTTCTGAGTTTACGTGTTTTTACAACCAATTGAAAAAAAAATTGTTCGTTAAGAAAAATGAAAA
>NC_046657.1:163561423-163575153 GCF_010883055.1 Belonocnema kinseyi
GGATTAAAAAAACTTGAAAAGCGATTGACCAAGTGTATAGAGCTCCAAGGAGATTATGTTGAAAAATAAAAAAAAATTTACCCAAAAAAAAATTGTTTTTATGCTTCATTCTAAGGACTTATTGAACTAATCTCGTAAGTTAAAAATATACTAGCGAAGAACTGTATAAAGTATTGAAAATCAACGGATTTTCTTGAGTGACATTATTTCAAATAGAACCTTTTCCCGCTTCTCCTCGCGGTATGCCATTCATACGAAGCGAACTTATCAAATGTCTTAGAAGATGTTAGTGTCCACATACACTTCATGCAGCACATATTTGACTTTGACACTACTTTTTACTGCACTGCTAGAGCAACCGATTTTTTACGTCATCTAGGTGAAAATTTCAAATTTTTGAAAGCAATGCACAAACTGCAGATCAGGTTGAAAAGAGGTCTTTCGCTGCATTTTGGAATCGGGAGACCTTTAAAAATAAGTTATAACAAAATTTGTAATGAGCTACTGGGTCCTGAATATTTAGAGCTTATAAATTATAAATCTTCATGTAAATTTTCAAAATTCATGAATTAAAAAAAAAGACTAAGACAATATAATTTTGACATCCATATTGTATGTTTTCCTATTTTTGCATTCAAAATTTCAATGATTCATAAGTAGTATAGAGTCTCCTGCAATAAGCGTAAGCTTAAATAAGTACAACAATAAATCCAATTGAACCTGAATCTTTAATCGGGGTAAAGTAAATTCAGGTCCAAGTGTGTGTGATAAATATATCATATATATTTTAAAAAGGGTAAATATGGTTTAAATAATTCAAAAACAGTCGCTGGAAGTTGTCCAGCGATGGCCCCGAAAAATAATCCCTAAGCAGAGGCGTGACAACCGTGACGAAATCTGAACTATACATGGGTGAGGTGTTTTAAATGGTGACTTTGAGAAACTGTCACCCCTTCAGAGTATTCAGCCTTGTCCTTGTGTGCAACGCTCTCTATAAGGATAGACGAACGCTTTTCGTAGCTGCTCACGGGGAAAACAATGACACCACTAAACCATTAAAAGTTTGTAGATGCAGTTTAAAACGATCGAACCTACCAAGCATCCTATAGTCGGTTGGCAAACAATGCAGATCACCCCGTAGTTCGGGATGATGATGATAATTTAGATATCATGCACAGGTTGAATGCCTACTCTCCAAGTGTCTCACTCACACAGGAACGAAGTATCTCTACAAACAGAATGCGACCCTAAGAGTGTTTTATTCCCATTTTTGTCGTTCTCACGGTCTGATCTTGTTTTCAAATACTTCGAGAAACCAATTATATAATGATCGAATTTACTGCAAAGAAGACGGAAAAAGAAGAGAGGTGCTAAGACCTTAAACGGAATCTGTAGTAACTGTATTCGGAATAGTGGGTTAAAGTGATTGTCTATGTGACTGGTGCTATTGGAGGAACGACACTATTGCTAGAGCACTAAATGGGAAGGTACTATGGTCCGCCATGTTTATTCCATCAGCTGGGCAAATGGGTTCTCGAGGACATTTAATGCAAGAACAAAAAGGTAAATACGGATGATTATTCTTAATAATTTTTTGTGTTATTACGAAATGTATATTGTTCGCCGAAAAACAATTTCGCGACATCGTGTACACGTTTTAACTCCTACTCTTTGTCGTTTAATTTTCGTCATGTATGTCGGTAGGTAGTGCATGTATGTAGATTTTCTAAAGAACAATTAATTTTTATTTCTTGTCTAATTTCCTACAACACAAAAGAGTAAGAATAAGGTAATAAAGCATTTTGTCTTCTCTACTCATAAAAAATCAACAAATCAGTGAACAATTTTTTGTTAGCAATTTTAATTTGTTGAAACATTTTTAAATATTCTTAAAAAGCAAAGTAGAACATGAAAATATTTCAATCATTTAAAAAATAGCACAACTCAAATATTTTAGACAAAAAAATTGTTTATAAAATTAAATTTGTTAAGACATTTAGGAGTATATATAATAAACCAATAAGTAGTTGAAAAATATTAAAATTTGTGTTAAATCAATGGAAATGCGTTAAATTAATGGGAAACTTCATGGTACTTGCGCCACCCCTAAATATTAACTGATTTTGATCAAATTAAAAATTTTTTTTTGGCCGTTCAAGTAAAAATGGCAGGTGATAGCAGAGAAATTCGAAAAAAATCGACCAAGTATAAATAAGAACCAACCTATAGGAATTACCTTTTCGTTGTTGATTTAAGTGCACTCGAAACTGTCAAATCCTTATGGAAAATCTCTGCATAAAAACCGTTTAACACTTTGCCCCTTTTGTACACATAATAAAAACTGATTTTTATTACAAGCAATACTTTCTTCTGAGTATAAAAAATTCTACATTAATACGGCGTAATAAAATTCAACAAAGAATTACTGTTTTGCCCTGTGAGACGTTTACCTATTTGCCCAGATGATGGAATAAACATGGCGGACCATTGTACTTTCCTTTATAGAGCCTTACTGTTACTAGTTTTTGTAATCCACGTACCAAAAATATGCCAAGGCACTTGCGAGATTGATACAGAAAGCCTATATCCGTGGGTCGCATAGTTTCTTTAAGACATAGTTTCTATAAGTTCTGATTTTAAAGTGTCCTGTGACTACCCATTTAACAATTGTGAGACGTGAGCATGAGTATAATTTACCGCGTCTCTACTAGGAACGGGTGTCATTTTCAGATTGCAATTTCTCCCTCTGGGACCCAGCGGTGGTTGCCTAACCCTTTAAAATTTTTTTTTTTTTGCGATATCCCAATAAAATTGGCTGGTCGAATTTATAACTTTTTTTGGTTCTTGGTTCACTAATTAGAACAAAAGAGTACTACTAAATTACAACGACAGGACAGTGAAATCCTCGTGTGTCTTGAGAACACGAAGCGACCTAAGGATGACAGTTTTATACATCCATTTTGCAGTGCGAGAGATAGACACAGAAGTGTAATGAAACAAAGTGAAAAGACCATGATATCGCTCTGATAAACGCCCTACTGGATGGTAATTTTGTTTGTTGTCACATGATATTTTTCAAATAAGATAGGAAATATAGTTCTTCAAAGGGACATGAATTTCTCTATGCATAACAGCATGTGTGTATGAACCTTCAAGTTTTTCAACCGGTACATGATAAGTCTGTGGGAGGTTGAATTGACAGCTTGGCGGTTATCAATCCAGGCGATTGGCAGGACAACGCTGATAGACTGATGCGTCCTTGCGGACGCACCCGTCATTTAGCAGGTTCTCTTGGCAAGCTGCTACACCTTTTTTAGAACTACTTTTTTCGTGAATCTTTCTACAAACAGGCCCCATTCTTCTAACAATCCTGTTGTTTAGGACAGCTGAAAATATCTTATACAGCGTGTTCAAACAAGTTATTGGACTGTAATTCTCTGGGTTGGACAATTTGCCTTTTTCGGTAGAAGTGAAGCGCATCTTAACACCAGACACTTGGGAATAGGCGTTTCCGACTTTCAATATGAGGTGAATGTGTGGGCCTGTTGGTGTGTATAAGTAAACGTGTTCCGTAAGAAGTTTTTGGTACAATCTGGTCCTGCAGCCGAAAAGCTTTTTGTATCTTTAAGTGCTCTTTTGACCTCTTCGGCAGATGTTGATAGACATTCCTCCACATATGTTATACGGCTGTCACAAAACATCGCGAAGTGGATAATATTATTAGCATCTTCCTTTAACTCCAGTGTTTTCGAGATCTTGTGTGCTTCTCTCTAAAAATCCTCTGCCTCGTTGGGCTTGGATACATTTTTTCACAAAAACAGTGTAAACGCTGAATATGCGTGATATGTCTGCAAGAAACTGTTGATTCTTCCTTATTCATTTCTTCCTCTTCTGAATTATTCTTCTTGCGTCAGAAAACAGCCGTATTTTGTCAATAATACGCTGCGTTGTGGTCAGCATCTTTGACTTGTTCAGTGTGTGATTAAAGGTCCTAAGTTCTCGGCCGAAATACCGGATGTTATTCAGACAATCACACACTGAACACGGGACACATTCTGTCTTGTCCATCATACATTTTAGTTTAGTTGATGCAAACGCCTTCTGGTGTTTTGCTCCATCTTCGTTTTTAGCCTCCGACTTCAATCAGCCAATGGTCTCGCAGCACCATGAACTGAACAATTGATCGTCTAGTGGTAGAACTTTTCCGACATATGCTCACGAAGTGAGGCATCCATTTCAGCCAGAAATTGGGGTTTAGATTAGCTTGTTCAAGTAGCGGTTGCGGAATCGCTCCACGCACATATCCCGTATTCGAGAGGTAAGCACTTTGATTTCGCAATGACTCCTGTGAAACGTGCGCAAGCTCTGTGTATTTCTGGAAGCATAGAGTATACAGACTCACTATAAACCCTCCGTGAACTAGGATGATGCTGGCATCATAGCAGTCTAGAAAATCATCATTGAGATAATTCGTTCACTTAATGAGGGCGTTTCGCTGATTCGTCTTCGTGTTTCCATCTACATTTTCTTCAGCACCTGGAACCTTAGGGTGATCAACACTTTTTCCCGACATATTGTCTGGTGATCTGCGCGCGTTCGATCGTTTTGAACCGCATCTACAAATTTTTAGTGTTTTTTTGGTCTCCTTTTTATTACCACGAGCAGCTAGGGAGAGGTATGTATGTCCTTTTAGAGCCACGTATATAGCTGTATAAAAAATTTTAAAATAAATCGAAAAACCCTTTTCCAAAGGTCAGCTGAAGTTTTAGATTTCGATTAATCTTTCCTAATTTTTATCCAGCCATGTCAGTCTAGATACTTGAGTCAGGGAGAGCCTGTGTATGTATGCATATAAGCTTCTGTTATCTACATGTAAAATTAGCGTAATAAATCTGATTTTTATTTCCTTGAATTTTTTTTTATCAAAAAATACCACCTTCTTTTATCTATCCAATTATAATTATAAAGCTTTGTAATCAGGCAGCGCATAAAACGTTGATTATATCCTCGAAAAACCGTTTCCCGTTCTCTTTCGTTAGCTCCATTCAGAAGAAATGAAGTTCCTAATTCTACTCTTTACGTCCATGGCTTTTCTTCATTTTATAAGTACGTGTGACGTAATATACAAATATCTGTCGATTATTTTACAGTGCTGTTAGGTATCAATAAAGTGCCTAATAACAACAAAAAAATCTTAAATTTCCAAAATACAAATATTTATAATTCTAAGATTTCTAAATTTAATAGATCTTTTTTGGATTTTCAATATTTTAAATTTAACTGGGAGACTCTTCAGTTCACCTTGAATTGTTATGAGTTTTATCAGATTTCGAGCCAATCGCATTTATATAAATTCAATTAAATGTTTTTGAGTTTTGAAAATTTCGTTGCATGCACTTGAATTTTTTTTAATTTATTGAAATTCTTAAGCACTTCATCAATGTATGCATGCGAATTATTCTGAGTTCAAAAGCACACTAGTTTCCTAATTAACATAAATTAATAAATAATAGTCTATTACAGTTTTAAAATCTATTATAAAATACAACTTCTATATCGCCGATTTTGTGGCTGGCGGTGGGTGTGAACTAACTCATTGTAGCAAACTCCGCTTTTGTTTCTTCACGCCTGAGTGCTAGCCTGAGTGACAACCGCAGATTCCGTGCACCCCGCGCAACTCCTATTACATCTATCTGCGGCACGGCATCACTTCTCGGAAGGGCTATAGAAGGGAGGGCTATTGGAAAGTTTCACTGTAGATACAAAATGTGTATATTTTCTATTTTTTAAACTTGAGATTTTATGTCTGTCATGGTCTATAAATATTTCAAATTGATTTATTACAGAGAATGTCCTCCTTATGTTGTAGAAGAAATCCCGGGCATATTATTTCAAGGAAAAATGTGTCAAAGTGCAATCTCAGCCCTTTAATATTAATAATATCACACATGTTCGTATTTCAAGCCCGCTGATATCTAGAAATTTATTTTTGATTATATAAAATTGAGTACATATTCCCAGAAAAATGATAAAAAATGTTTGAGGTGAAAGAGCCTTTTTCTGCAAAATGTTTTTAAAAATTTGTCAAAAATTTTCAGTGTCATGTTTAACAATAGTTGGAATGAAAGTATCATTCGGGATCAAGAATTTTTTGAAATATGAAAAAAAGTTTTAACAAAGTTCTAGTAGTAAAATTCACAAAATAGTAAGGTTACTTGACTCTAGCGGCTGTCAAACATTTATTTCTTTTAAGGAAAATTTCGAGGGAGTATTAACACGCGTCTTAATTTTCTCGACAAAATAACATAATCAAGTATTGCATAATTGTTGTGTAATTATAAAAAAAACATTTCTTTGGGAAGCGTAAGCTTCAGCGAAGCTAACAATATGAGATTCGTCAGTTATTAGATACAACATCACATCTCAAAGTAGGGAAAATTTTAGGTCTGCAAATCTAACCATACATTTTTTTTTAGTTAAAACGTTTTTGTTATATCGAAATTAGGCAATTTAAACTTACTACTTACTGTTTATCAACGAAAAGTTAATAACTATTAATGATATCATAATTAAAAGAATATGCTTAGATTTATTCCTTAAAGAACTTAAGGGTTATACAGTGAGCCGACAACTGTTTATTCATGAAAATAAGTGTTAAGGAGTTTTTCAAGGTCTTATCTATGTTGATGATTTCAAACTCTTTGAATATCAATAAACAAACTTTGTTTCTCTTCAGCTTTCACAAAATTTCTCTTATTACTTTCATCGATCATAAGGATTCTTGTTGTGTGCCGGGCCTAAAAGAAAACTGAGGTTCCTTTCTTTCAGAGCATTGAGGTGAAAAAGTGGGCTAAAATGTTTTTTCTTGATGAAAGTAATGATAACGTACTTATTTATTATGAAACAAATAAGTATAATTCTAATTTTTCACCTCACGTTTCCTAAACAAAAAGCCTTCAGTTTTCTCTTAGGTCTAAATTAAAAAAGAAGAATCGTTGAAATAGGAAACAAATTTAATTTATTCTTGACCTTCATTTGTAAAGTCAAAATATTTAGTTTTTCAACCAGTCATTTGGTAAAAATAATCATTTTCAATTTCGCAGAAATTTCCGTTCCACGCATACATTTTTTCATAATCACTTAGCAATTACATAATATTTACTCCTGTCCATGTTCCAGATTCAAGAGTATGATTGATTCTTAGTATTCAACCATACGCGTTCACATATTTTTTTATTTCATTAATAAAACTAACGCGAACCAAAACTCCAAAGAGTTATTATATGAATATGAAAATAATTTTTTTTCACATTTCTTTAGAAGTATAACAACAAAGTACATTGTATGTATTTATATAAAAAATATTATCTGGAGGGAGAGCTAATGCATTTATTAGAGATGGCCCTAATAAATATGGTTTTATCCCCAAAACATGATATTTCTTAAGCAAGAATATATTTTAGCGCCTTCATTTCATACAGCTTCCGATTGCGTTCTGTACTCTCCGCTCAGCGAAGTGGAGGGACAGCAGATAGGCGATTTTCCCATCCTAGAGGTTTCCTGCCGTGACGCCATTGAGTGTCTGCCGTGAAGTCACTGCAATCACTTGATTACCAGTCTCTGAAGCGGCAAAGCACAGAGGATTTTACGCATCTGCCACAGCGACGAGTTCTCCCTGGAGTAAATCCAATGCTAGCTTATTTTCCGCCGTTGTGGCCTCAAAAACTATTGTCGTCCTGTTTGAGCAACTTTCCAAGCAGTCAGAAATCAACCGAAAAAATCCGTCACTCTTTAAGAAGTCTGTGTCCTGACCGTTCTGGATCAAACTCCCCCACTCCTTTCTCTTCAAAGCGATGAGGCAGATCTCCAGGTAGGAGTTCTAGAGAAAGCCGCTATTTCTATCTCCACAAATATCGCAATCCTCGCTCGATTCTCGATCAATATTAAAGTTCCATATTTTTAATCCACACCGGTTTCGATGTATCTTTTGCCTGTCGATAAAAAGTCCCTAAAAAGCAAACCAGACCAATGCAAAGCGCACTCGCACACACACTAACGGCGAAAAAAGCCATAACGCTAAACCTCAACCTGCGATTATCTATATCATGGAAATTTCGCGTAACAGCTATTCCGTAATCATAATCAAGACAGACTTGCTAGCTCACTACCAGCTCGTTTCACTTCTGCACGAGTCGTGCCAAGTTGGTACAGCCACTGTCTTATCAATCCAGGGTTTTTTGACAGCAGCAACCATACTTTAAGTGGGCATTGTCAGTCGATTTTTAACCTACATCGAAATCTTACTCGAATACCCACAGATCGCCAATGCTCCACAGTCGCCAGAAGTCTGAATAAACAGCGAAAAATTTTATTATCCTCACAATTCACCTCTCATATAGAGTACCTACCGGACCTGGACAACGTAGTCGCCGATTCTCTGTATATAATCGAGACATTTCGTCCGCTGACGGAGTTTAGCTTAATCGAATTCGCTAAGGTGCAAACTTGTGGTGAAAAACGTTGCCGAACCGTCATCGATTCCAACTGATACCTTAATCAATCAAGAGTTAAGTCGCATTCTGAATTCTCAACTATATGTCACGAAGTACCTACATTCCGACAGCATTACGTAAGGGCGTCTTCCACCTATTCCACGATCCGACTCATCCTATTCCGAAGGTTACAGAACTCGTTATAAACAAGCATTACGTCTAGCCAAGGGCGAAACGGAATATCTTCAACTGTTGTATGTCTCACGATAATCGCCCTTTCCTTGTTGACCGAGATAGGGTCCAATCAAAAACATCGACGCGCTGACTGACTGCAGATCTTTCGTGGATGAATGAATCTAACGTTATGGTTTCCCCCCAAAAACTCTGACCACTGATCAGGGCCGCCAGTTTTAGTCTTAACTTTTCACAGTCCTATTGCAGCTTAGTGGGCACGACATTTGGCGACGTCCTTACGACATGGTTAAGACATCTTTACGACAACCTTACGACATCCTATGTCAATGTCGCTGAGGTGACTTTACGATATCGTTAATACGTCGGATGGCCTGAATATGTCTTTACGATATCATAAAGACACTGTAACGACATGGACACAGGATGTCGTAAAGTTGTCGCAAAGATGTCAAATTTTTTGCCCACTGAAAGCTCACTGGTTCTCACAGTGTACACACTACGGCATCCCATCCGTTTTATAACGGTATAATATAGTGCTATCGCCTATGTCTCAAGACGGCGAGCAGGTGCCACGACGATAGCAAATAACATGATTCACTTTTCACAATTATGCTAGGTCTAAGGTCGAACGTCATGGACACTGGTTCGTCACTCACTGTATACCAGAAAAAGCTACGAGGTCCTTTAAGCGTCCATACACTGGCCCTTAGAAGGTAAATGAGCGCATTTCCGTTTATGTGTACAATAAAGATGTCAAAAGCTTCCCGCGACAAGAGTCTGTAGAGAACTAGGCTGCTATATAGCTCCAGAGTTTGAACTCCAGGGCGCTTTTAAATTCGAAAGTTGAACGATTCTTTCTTTCTATCTCCATATTTCAATAAAAAGGTTTAATTTTCGACTTTCGGAAAGCTCCAGAATCCCGAAGCAGGTGCTATTCTTATACACAAGCCGTAGGTCTATAAAGCGATCAAAGGCGACAGATGGTTGTACACAGTCCGACATGATGTGGCGCTGTACACTGCCTAAACTTCACGTTTATGAGTAAAATCTTTGCAGAGTGCTTTTACATTTCTAAATATATGTTGCTAATGGAAAAATGGTGTAATATATGCGTCAAATAGGTGTAATACCTTACCGGAAAATTTTCTATACTGTATGTTAGCCTATATTCAAATGTGAGTATAATTCTGAAAACTTTCCATTAATTAATTCAAACTTTTATGTTGCCAAATTAGGTGCAACGTTGAGCAGTCCACATTTACCAAGTGCAAGTTCATCAACCAGGCTTAGTAATTCTTCTCAACGTGTCCGTGTTTTTGTACAGCTAACAGATGATCGGGTTTATTCTGGGTTTTTTCACACTCTCAGCTATTACGGTAATGTAATTCCTAGGTGGGTTCTACATCCGAGTCCAGCAGATAATTTAGAAGAGAGAGTTTATATAAGAATGCCTGATGGCAAAGGTGCATATTCAAAAACTCAACATCTTCAACATCCTATTAATGTTAATGATGATATCCCTGAACAGCACCGCTGCTGGCTATTAACGCTAAATGGCACACTTCTATCGGCAGATCTTAGCCTTTACAATTATGAATTACTACCAGAGACTAGGCTCATCCGCTGTTTCGTACGAATGCCAGATGTTAATTCTATTTATGTGGGGCAATTGGATATTAACCGCAGCCGCCGTCCTAGCTGGATTGTATGAAAAACTAGGTATTAGGTACTAGATACTAAAAATAAACAGATTTTTAGACTGTTACTTTTATCTTATTTAATTTTTTTGTTGATTGAGGAAAAAATAATTACGCGTTACAATATCTTTTTAGAACTCAATTTTTTATAGATTTAATGCTTTCATGATGATTCATTTTGATAAGAAGAGATATTTCGGGTTTCACTCGTGTAAAAAACTACGAAACGTCGGCAAAATCTCGTAGTTTTTTACACGAGTGAAACTCGAAATATCTCTTGTTATCAACTCAATTGTTATTTTTTAATTATTGAGCAGATTTTAAAAATCTTGACTAGAGACACAGGCCCTTTTTTATAAAATACTTGTTTTTAATTATTAAAAATGTATCCTATAATTGACAAAATTATCAGAGAATGATGTCCAGTAATAGTATAGATCTTGAAATATTATATTATTTTTGAAGCTCTAATATATATGCGAAAGCAACCAATACATTAATGGAGTACGATTTTTATGGTAAAAATAAAAAATTATCTTTGATGCATTTTGATTTTATTCATTTTTAGGGTGCTGTAACGAGTGAATTTTCGCCATTTTTCAGTTTAAATCGGTAAATATTATTAAAAGATTCAATATTTGAGACATCTGATAATTAATTAATAGGATTAATACTTGAGGCTTTAGGTTTCCGAAACTATCAAAATAAATAACTTCATCGCAAAATTTTGTATACGCAACCTAGTGTGAAATTTGTCCATTCTTACCGCCGAGATACATAACAGCCTTTCATGATTATAAGGATCCCATTCAGTAATTTTATATTTTCTTAAAACCTTACAAACATACGTAACTTTGATATATTTAGCGTATTTATTAAAATCAATCCTGGGTAATGTCGGGTGTGCCACCTTAAGCGCAGAATTAATAACAGGTTTAGCATTATTATAAAACAGTATAGATGTTTTAGCTACTGTGACGTTTTTCGTAAATTGTTGGCAGACTTTTTCAAACGCCTATACAAAATTTTCTTTCAAATTTAATAGCGTTCGTTATTTAAAATCAACTCAAAATCAGGAAGGCTTACGAATGTCACAGTTAATGCACTGGAAACAGCGTCCTTGGCACGGAATATTAGGTGATTATATAAAACTCCAGTGAACTATTTGGGAGCCGAAAGCAAAATGGATGAAGGTAAATTTGGATTTTTCAGTTTACCGTGATGAAGCTCAAGTGGCATGATTGTCGAGACAAAGTTTTCTATCACACCCATGATCTGCAACAGTCTTTAATTGGCTTGATGAATTTAGTCGTAGAAGGCAAAATCGGAAAGATGAGCTGTGCTCTGGGTGTCTTTTTTCTGTAGTGACGATTGAAAATATTGCCGTTGTGCAGAACCTAGTTGATAAAGACCGAAATTCTACCTATCCAATAATACCGTCGATCCTGAGATTAGAAAAACCGCAGAACAAGAGGCTTACCCACAGCTAATTTTTAAGACTTTGCCTTTCCCGCCTTAATCAAACAAACTAATTAAAGACTGTTGCATTTCATTGGACAAAGTCTCTAAAATACTCCGCTATATTCTTATAAAATTACTCTTGAATTACACCGAATTTGTTAGTCATAAAAAAATACGTTTTGAAAAACGCGCCTCTTTCAAACTCCATCACGGCAGTTGACAAATCCAAACTAACACTCCTTTTACTTTTGGCTCTAAACCAGTTGACCAGAGTGTTCTGTACTACTCTAAGATTCAGTGGGAAGAACGCTCTTTCTAATTCCATAACTTTTTTTTGTAGGCTCTCCCGATTTGGGATATCTAAAAACTTTCGGCATGACTTATTTAAAAGTGCTTCTCTCGCTAGAAGAAGATTCCAAGCGTTCTTGGCTAGTATTTTGTCAGCTGCGTACCCATCTGGGTAAAAATATTTCGTCTTGAGTTCGACTTTTGACGGGTTTTTAAGACAAGTCAGAGTGTGGTGGTCTCAATCGAATTTGCATAGAGAGTGCTAAATTTTTTTTCAGATTGCTCAGATTACCCAGATTTCCAAATCTTCTCGAGATCGGGACTGCAAGGAGAAATCAGGCTCAGCTAAGCTCGGAGGTGTTCGGATGGAGTCTGCAGTTATTTGGGCTCACCAAGGCAGCGTGTAAATCACAAACGTCTAAATACTTCGTGGTGGGAATGCTTCACGCTTGGTGAAACATTTTCAAGATTTCTTAGAGTTTCTCAGAAAGTTCTCCTAAGATTTCCCGCGCAGCAATCTGAAATTTCTCAGTGAATAGCCCCTCGCTTATCTTAATACGAGAAATCTTATTGTATATCTTAAAATCAGTCTAGGTTGTCTAGTGTCAAGAAGGGACATTCAAGTCTTGAAAAATAAACAGAATTTTGCCTTAAGAAAGTTATATTACCAATACAGGGCTTTAATATTTTTCACTGTAAAAATTAAAATTCCAGGAATCAGGTAGCTAGGCTAAGACCAAACAGTTCACATCTGCTAAGGATTACAATTTTATAACTAATATAACTTGTAATTTCGTAGAAGTAAATATGCTTATTATAAATTTAAAATGTGTCAGTCTCAATAACTACAGACATATACAGTTTTTCGTAAAAAGATTAAAACTGTAAATTTCTACAAGTATCTAGTGAAGTATTAGCGATCGGAATAAATGGATAACATTTTTAGATTTGCAGTACAAAGAACATAATTGTTAACGTTAAACGAAATTATTAACACATAAAAAAGAAATACCATGAAGATGAATAAGATATAAACATTCTGTGACATTTAAACTGGAATATGAATGAACTTCAAAGGTCATGGGAGCCAGAAGACCTGCTGCTGACAAATTGTATCGCGAGGGTTAATTACATAGTCACTTTGCGCCAGTCTTTGTTAATTTTACCTCAGGTATATAATATTCACATCAAGGAATATGCAATTCTACAGAGGAATTATTTATGATTTTATTTATCAGACGTATACCAAGGATTCCTTCTTGCAAATTTTTCTTTTTAAGCTCATTCAAATAGATTGCGATTTGAAAATGTTTATGTTGATTCAAAATCGTTAGAGCAATCAACTTATCAACTTTAAAAATGTTCTCAAGTCTTTAAATTATGTAAATTATTCCCCTTTTAATGAACATTAAAAAGTAAATATGCCAATTGAAGCACGATTAAATTCATTTTTTTCATTCCATGATGTAGCTTGTGAAACGCAAGAAAACATAAAGGCATACGAGGGTGGATTGATAAGTTTCCGGCCTGACCAAGAGATGGCGCCACTAGGCCTACCTTGAGGTGGCGTTCTATAGTACCATCCTTAGATAGCTTG
>NC_046657.1:163575253-163585640 GCF_010883055.1 Belonocnema kinseyi
CAGCCTTGGAGGAGATTATGTTGAGAAATAAAAAAAAAAAATTCTTAAAAACATTGTTTTTCTTGGTCAGGCCGGAAACTTATCAATCCACCCTCGTATCTTGCAATTGGAAAATACTAATGGATATAGGAAAGGATTTTTTTATTAATCCAGTCAACATCCCAGTGGGCACAAAATTTGGCTACGTCTTTACGACATCATTACGACATCTTGACGACAACTTTACGACATCCTGTGTCCATGTCGTTGAGTCGTCTTCACGATATCGTTGGTCGCATGATCTGACGATTTCTTTACGATATCGTAAACATCCCTATAAGCACAAAATTTGGCGACGTCTTTACAACATCGTTACGGCATCTTTACGACAACTTTACGACATCCTGTGTCCATGTCGTTGAGTCGTCTTCACGATATCGTTGGTCGCATGATCTGACGATTTCTTTACGATATCGTAAAGACACTGCAACGACATGGACATAGGATGTCGTAAAGTTGTCGTAAAGATGCCGTAACGATGTTGTAAAGACGTCGCCAAATTTTGTGCTTATAGGGATGTTTTCACGTACTGAGAATTGAAAGGAGCAGAAGGATATTTAACATGAAATTCCGAAAGAAAGTGAAGAGATTCGCAAAAAATATAAACTAGTAAAAATTGATAAGGAGACACTCGAACAAACCTTATAAAAACATTTATACCTAATGTTACTCCAATTCAAAAAGTAGTCAATGGATTTGAAACTACTGAGCATATCAATTCAATTAAAATTTAAACTAAAAAGGAACCTACGAAAAATGGCGAAGAAAACGAAACGCTTAGAAATCTCGAAGAAAAGGCGATATCTTGGAAACAAGATTATCAGAACAATATGACCTATAAGATAGCTTCTCAGAAAGATGATGGTACAAGAAAAATTATTTATCCGCAAGATAATATAGGAAATACTACCTCGAAATGCTAAATGATGGAAAAAATTTTATGAATATGACATATTGTATGAGAAAATTATTCAACAAAAAATCAGTTGATTATTGGTAATCAACCAATTAATTGTATTGCCAAAGTAATGGCTGTATTATCTTCAAAGTCCACTAAAAAAGCAAACAGCGTATATTGTCAGTTCAAGGTTTATTTTCAAAGTATGCTATCAGCGAAAAGCGAAAGAAAAAATGTTTATCATAAAAAATAATCGTCTCTACAAATAAAGTTTGAAAATCTTAAATGATCTATAAATACATTATTTTGAAAGCACATTCTTTTTTAATTATTTCTTTTTTGAATTATGTAATTGTTTTTCACTGAACGTTTCTCATTTGCACGAAACGGTGAATGAGACATTCAACTCATATGTAATTAAAAGCGTTAATTGACTCTCGTGAATGCACCGTTTTCTAAAGTTTATGCAAAAATAGACACTTGCACTGAATTTATTTTATTTGCCGTTAATTTTTTCGCAAACTGGACGTGACTGCAATTTCCTCCAAGATACTTTATGAACAACTGATTCCGCTGACACATAGCTTTCATTTTCTTAAGCTTTTCATCCTTTCTAAAAACTTCTATCATTCTTCTAGCTAAGAATACATTAAACTTATTTGTTAGGTTAAAAGTGACTTCCATGTTTGCTTAGATCCTGAAAATTATTTGTATTTTCAATTATATTCAGATATTACATTTTTTCACTAGATCTGGAACAAACATTCAGTTTCTCTCGAGTGTTTCTTCATGTAGTTTCAAATGAATTTCTGAAGTTCTTAAATAACCTAACTTTGAGTTTGCAATTGGACAGAGAAAAAGTTAGTTGCAGATCTCCTCAATATAAGTTACCTAGAAACAAGTAACACATAGTAATAGAATCTTCAAATATAAGAAAATCAAAAAAATGATCGACAGCTCTAGTTGAGAAAATATTAGAAATCTAAAAAATGATCAAGCATACTAAAATAAGGAAAAACAAAAAATTGTGTTCCGGTTGAAATTAGCAGACAAAGATCAAAACTGTTTTTTCTCATCGCCAGTTTCTAGCTAAGAGACCCAACATCAAGAATCATTTAATTACTCAATTGCATTCATATTACTCCAATTAAACATGAAACTGATGCAACAGAATTTTGACGTACTAGACTCTTTATTTTGGACAGCAAATCTATTTAATAATAAATATGCACCTAAAATAATCTCCCAGTTAGGAATGTATTTCGTCTCTAGTATTAAGAGGAGTTCAGTGTGTGAACATTAAATTTGACTTGAAAGTCTCGCTAATTTCAAAACATTTGATTCCGCTTTCGCGGCACCAGTCAGAAGCGGAGTAAATGGTGACACAACTCTTCCTTGAGGAACTCTACTCTTAGCGAGCAACAAGCAGCTAATTTCAGAATAATTAGAAAAACACGAAAACAGCGAGAAAATTACAACCGCCATGCCAGTTGTAGCAAGCTCAGTGGTACCAACAGGAGAAAAACAAAACAGTTTGAATTGTGCGATGTTGCCGCACTTACTCCTCTCAAATGTTATATTTAGTATTATTAGGGCCGATTCCACTAGCTGTGATTAAATCGATAATTAGCTAATCATGATTATTTTTAATCAGCGTTTTAATCACGATTGACTTGTGGCGCGTTTCATCATGAATTTTTAAGCTCTGGTTAGCCAACCGTATGCTCTGTTCGCAATAAGTCTAGTTTCTGCGTGTTTCTGTTGTAATGGTTATTCTGATTGGCTGATTTTAAACTTGTATTCGCGCGCAAAATATACCTCGACTGCTGATAAGCGACGAGCGGCGACGTGTTTTTTTATGCACATCGTTTCCAAATAATTTGACAGAAATTAGTTATCGATTGAAATTGAATGCTAGTTGTGTGAGTACAAGATATCGTTATAAATTGGATCAATATTTCACACTATACTTGAACTTTAACTTTGAGGTTATGTTGACTTCCGTTATTCGCTGATTAACTCGCTAACCAGCCAAAAATAGCCGGTTAAGTTAATCGACTATTAAACTTCTTTAATCATGTTTTAAAAGGTGGTGGAACGCAATCTGCTGATTAAACTAAGTTAATCAATGACTAAAATTTAATCACAGTTGGTGGAATTATCCCTTAATATTAATTTTAACATAAAGATATAATTATAATTAAATTAAGAATTTTTCGACTATTATCGAAGAATTTTTAATTTTCGTTTTGTTAAGATGGATTAACAGCCAACAGCTTTTTTCAGGAAAACCTAAATTAATTTACGGCTGTAAATTAAATAACTTTTACCATTAAATTTTGGTTTAAATCAAAATTTTTGTGATATTTGCAAAATATTAATCATTTACTTTCCCTCACATATCATATAAAGCTCAATATTGCTACTCTGCAAAATTAACAAGCTTTTGACGATATTGTACCTAGTGTACATCATTGATAGATTTCTGTGCACTCCCATTCATATAAATTCAATAGAATATTTTTGAATTAGCATTTTTTCGCTTATTTCACTTGAATTATTGTTAATTCACACTGAATTATTTTAAATTCATTTTTGTATTTGTATCAATTTAATTTTATGTTATTGATTTTTTTTAATTCTTCTACATTTGCTCCAGTTTTTCTGAAAGAATTGAAGTAAAACGGTTTATTTATGAAAAGATAATGACCTTTAATAATATTATATCAATTTAAAGAAAATGGTTAGTTTTTTTAAATTTCGAAGGCAGTATTTACGTTGCATTATTCCTAAAATGACCAGACCTGAAAACCAATGTTCTCCCTATTCATTTAGCAAAAGAATTTCTTGACAAACAGAATATCTTAGAACTATTTAATACTTAAAAGAAGCTCATGTTTTTTTATTAAAGAAATTTTAGGTTATGAAGTGAGCCGATAATTTTTTATTTACGCATATGGGTGTTAAGTAGTTTTTTTAGGATGCCATATCATTTGATTGTTTAAAACTTTTCTAATGTCAAGAAACAAAATATGTTCTCTTTCAGCTTCAAAAGAATTTTTCTCGCCCTTTTTATCGATCATACTGAATCATTGAAAAAAATGAAATTCCTTTTTTTAAGGAATCCTACTAGTAACTACCCCGGAAAAATGCTAATGTTGGAAAATACATTTTTTTACATTTTAATTTAATTTATATGCTTTTCACACACAAAAACTACAGTAAAACGCAACGGCTTAAAAAGTAGGTAGACTCCGGTTTTATAAAAAAATTTTGGAACTGGGTCATTTAAAACAAAAAAATCAACAAGTTCAAGGCTAAGTATGAGAATGGCTATATCCCCTATAAAATGTATTATAAAATTTGGCTTGCACTATATTTTTCGTACAAAAAAGGTTAAAAAATAATTTCGTTTTTTCCTTTTGGCCGTTACTTTGTTATTTTGGCACCCATATTGAAAAAATGTACTATATACATAACCGTTGTCATAATTGACCTAAAACTTTTTGATTTTTCTGTTTCAGATAACCCATTTTTGTGATTTTTTTAACGAGCTGGACCTAGCTCCTTTTGTAGGCCTAATTTGAGAGTGTATTTATTAAGCCTAACAAATTCCAGAAAATTCACAAAAAGAACGTTTTTTGCACATGTACAAAGTCTACGCCTGAACGTTTCAAATTCAAGGAACCTGTTTTTTTTTTGTTTTTTACTTTGAAAAGAAATTAACCAAGCTGCCATTTTATTCTTCTTGGAAGTTTTTATTGGCTCGATTGACATATGTACACCTCCTCAAAAATGCTTTAGCCTTAGCGAGCGTTGGTAGGCGAACGTGTACAATGTCTGTTCTGAACATATCAATCTCATGAAACCGGTTTTTTTAGTTTTACTTTGAAAAGGCATTAACCAAGCTTCTATTTCATCCCTTTCAGAAGTTTCTATTGGCTCTCGTAACATTTCTACATTTCCTCAAAAATACTTTCGCCCTAGCGAACATTGGTAGGCGTACATGTTCAAAGTCTGTTCCTGCCCGTTTAAAGTTCATAGAATCTGTTTTTGTGTTTTTTCCTTTGAAAGGGTAAGATCCAAGCTTTCATTTCACCTCTCTTAGAAGGTTCTATTGGCCCACGTAGTAATATTTTTACACATCTTGATAAACGCTTTCGCCGTCTCGCGCATATACAAAGTATGTTCCTAACTATTTTAAGGTCGGGCACCTGCTTTTTGTTTTTTTTTTCTTCAAAATAACAAGAACTAAGCTTCTATTTGAACTCTCTTAGGGGGTTCTATTGGCTCGTGTTACTTGTTTACGCGTCCTCAAAAATTGAAAAAAAAACAAGTTTTGGGGAATTTTAACCCCGTTGTTCTCGAAAACTAGAGCCAATTCTTTACTTTCGTTTCCAGATTTAGGTTCTGCGGGAAAAACCTAGCAAAATCCGTTATCATTGGTCAAATGCCAAAGAATATACGAAAAGGTCGAACAGTTTTATTACTATCATTTTTTAACTCAAGTTTCCTAAAGAAGAAAACCTCAGCTTTCTTTTCAGCCTAAAATAAAACAGAAAAGTCGTGAAAATACGAACATAAAATTATTTTTGATCTTTATTTTTCACGGATAAATAATAATATGTTACTAACTGGCATTTATAAAAGTAAAAGTACAAATCCTAATTAAGATTTGATACAATTAGTATGCCTCTATTCCATAAAGCTTCACGTCGCGTTTTGTGTAGGGACATCCGTTCTTTCCCCTCTGCTCAACGTAGTTTTCGCAATCGCGTCCTCAAATATCCTCGCAGCCTAAGTTTACCAACTTTCCAAAGAGCTAGAGGGATTAAGGGGGGAATCCCGTGTAGCGGGTGCTGAAAAACGATTTTTTTGTTGCTTAAACGATAACTTGGCACTTTAAAAACATACAGTAAAAATCTCCAAGCCATAACTGCGCTCCATTTCCCCGAAACAGGAAATTGCCTGGCTGGCCATGATCCACCCCGCAAAAATCTAGCCACGCGCAAGTCAAAAAATCGTAGCCAATCAGCAATACTCAAAACATATGGTTTTGTAAATAAACCAGCTCCACAAGAATAAGAGGGCTTAATGTATGCTTCCGGAACAACCGAGTAACGATTGGAACCCTTAAGACAATTGTCACTATGTAAATCTTTAAACACGTGTTTCTCGGTTTCAAATTTTTCAAAATTGCGCAACTCATAGCTAAAAAAGTATTTGACCGATCGACTTGACGTTACGTGTACAGATTGCAGAATGTGTTATTAATCTTTTTCATCAAATTGAGATAAAAAGAAAGAGATTAATCTAATTCAGAATATTGAGATAAGTAAGGTATGTGAACTTTTTAATTACTGGCAGAGGATTTTGGTGAATAAATCTTACTTGATATACGTTTGTAATGCCACCAAAGCTCTCAGCCAGTTTCCTAAGTGTCGGTATAAAGTTTCTGCCTTTTAATCGTTGTTTGAGAAACGAAAGCTAGTATTTATGATTTCCAGACCTCGTTTTAGAACGTCTCGTTAATTTAGAAATGAGGGCTCAGAATCGCGAGTTGAAGACTCCTAGCAACATTTTTAATACATTGCCGCGCGTCACGACTCGCGGTCTGTAACTTGAGTGTATTATAATGAATTTTTCAAACAGACCACTATTTAAGTACATATAATGACAAGATTTGGTTTCTCTTATCGCGGATTCAATAGATATTTTTTCTCACGCTTCTTGGTGATAATGTCAAGATTTTTAACGTTTTTGGAGTATATTTCGGAATTGATTTCACGATTTTAATTCTTTTAGCGATTGAATATTGGTGGCAATATGGCGAATCAATTGTTTGTTCTTGAAATTGTGGCTATGGACTGATATAGATTTTTTTGTTTACAAACATATACACTCCTTTCTCTCTCTGGCAGAAAAAAGATCTGTTAATGTTTGTTAGATTAGAAAAACCATTTCTCCTGCGGATGTAACCCGATATTGGTTTTTTGAACTTACATAGTGAAATAGAAATTTCTTTGAACTCTCAATAGTCTTTCTTAACGAGTTAATAAAGAAGAAGCAAAAGTCAAAATTATATATTTTTTCTTAATTTGGCGAGAGGCCGAAGCAGCGATCTGTGACCATCTTTGTTCTTTCTTTCCTGAAAGTTTCACAACGTAATTGAGGAAAACTAAACGCAGGACAGTTTTATAATAGTAAGGCGTATTTCTAAGGGAAGAAATACCTTTGCATATTTTTGTGCAGTAGCTGCAACATGCCTATTAATCGGGGCCGATCTGCTAGCTCACTACTAGCTCCTTCCATTTCTGCATGATTCGCGCCTAGTTCATTTAGTCACTGGCTTGTTCGTCCATGATTTTGTAAAATCATCACCCCTATTCATGATGAGGTTTGTCGAAAGATCTTTCAACACCACTGAAGTTGTATTTGAATACGCAGAGATATTAAAAGTTTGCTACTCTCCAGAAGTCAGAGTACATCACAAGACATTAGACATCACAAGAAAACAAATTCAGCAGATGCGGGACGATAGAATATGTAGATTCTTCAGCAGCCCTTGGACCACACCGATTCAAATGACTCGTAAAAAGAGAGATAACCGAGGGGTATCAAAATTACTCAAAGATCACCTTCTAGCGTCGTCGAGAGTACACAATGTGTATAAAGAATAGCGACTACCAATTCGGAGTGTCCGAAAACTAACCTATTCTCTGAAAGCATTGCTTGATCTCGTTTTTCATTTTTTTTTGCGTGACACCTCATCCAAGCGCAAAAGCGCCACGTCAAGTTTAGATGTGTTCCGCTCCAGGGGCGATCAACACAATAGCAAGTAGGTGGCAAAAGCTAGCCATAACTAGAGCCGTGTACAAGTGGTATGTGAACTAGATCATATGTGCATGCCTAAGTGCACGTCAATGTACATATATTTCTTTTCATGTTTTCGTTTTATTATAATTTAAGGAAAATAAAAGATTTAAAGAAAAATTTGAAAAATATGAGATAAAGCAAACATAAGCAACATTTTTTAATGTCTTTTAAATCATATTTCCATAATTTCGAACTAATTATTTCATATGGCCACATGCAAATAAAAAGTTGCGAACACAAGTTTTTCACGTTCTCAGCCGCACATAACAGTTATCAAATTTCAGGGCCAGTCAACAATGATAGTCGTAAACGTCAACATTCGAACATATAAGCGTATTTGACATCACACGCACGAAGTTGTCAACTGTCCGAACAGTTTCGCCAAAGCTTCGCTGTATCAACCCTTGCACAGTGGTCTGAAATCGCGAAAAGTTTGTCAAAAGGATGAAGTGTTTTCAGAATTGTTGACATCAGATTTGTAACTAGTGATCTCAAAATCCCGTAAGTTTCATAATTTGGCCCATTTTATAAACATTTTATACTTTTTGACAGCTTTTCGCAATTTCGTCCCTCTGTGCGCTATAGAAATATTCATTTCTTATTTTCAAAAATTTCATTTATCGTGCACTTTATTTCTTTGGTACCTGATTCAGTGAAAAATAATAAATTATAATTCTGAAAATCATTTGTGAACATATAATGAATGGTACAGAAAAAACACTTGTTCTGTGAAACGCGCAGACACCCCGTTACTTTAGAACACTAGCCGTACGCCGAGGCAGAAAAAATGACTCAGAAGCCGCTTCTGAAGGAATCCGAAGGTTTTCTTTTTTTAAATCATAACTTGACACTATTCCACCAATTTTACAGCTTTAAATAGTACAAGATCTCTTGGCATCATAACTATTGTGAAATTGTACGAGAGATTTGATTATAAATCGATGAGAATCGTAGAAATTATCCGTTTGTACCTTGAAAGCATACACAGACAAAAAAACAAAGTGGCGGATGAGTCAACATATTCGACACACCTCCAGGAACAGCCACTATATTGAACACAACGATTCGTAATTCAGTAAAAATTGGCACACACTTTTAATACTATGTTTTCTGATGAGTCTGTGATAGGTGACATAGGCTATTGTGACGCGGCACATGTTCAACAGCTGATGCCGTTTATGCGCGTGAGCCAACTCTCTGTTCTTTTAGTACAGTACGAAGTTACTCCCTATCGGAAATATTCTGCAATATTGAATTAGAGAGGTGACTTTGAATGTTTGACTTTTGTCCAGCTTTTTCGGAATTTCGACCACTGTGCCCTGCACCGTTCACCCGCTTTCGACAGCAGCGCGCGTACAGTTAGTGTATGAACTAAATATAATCATAATAGTACGTCGCCGTGTACTTCCCATTGTAGACCGTGGGCTGACAACGTAAATGGGAGCGTGATACGGATAAGGCCAATTTTCACATGAGGTGTTCGTCTGATGACGAGGAACGTAAAAATGGGTGCCTGGCAGGTGTGAGTGGATGCGTTCACCTGTGGCAACCTGTCAAAGGTGCCAATTTTTGGCAGTTAACTTACGTGACTCGGATAAGGTTGAAAATTTGTGTACATGTAGGAGCAGACATTAGAAATAGCACCTGCGCATTGCCAGGCACTTACCTGGATGCAAAAGTGTTGCCAGGCGGCTTCGAAGTCACCGGAAACTCAGGTGAAATTTATTGAAATTGATTTTACAGGAAAAAGTTTGAAACAAAAGTTGGTCCACTTCCGGAGATGCATATTTTCATTGGTATATAATTTTTTGATAAAATTGATATATTTGGAGAAAACATCGATTAAAGAAATACCATAACAATAAAAAGCCCTTTTTATTGACAACAAGTGATTTTTTCGAAAATTATTAAGAGACAAAAGTTACTCTATTACAGGTATACTCCAATATGAATAAGAAGTATTTGTTCAAAATGTTAATATTTACCAAGTTATTCGCATTTTCCCTTCTTTTACCCATTTTTTCAATCACCTGCTGTATCTTTAGCAATTCAGAAGAAGGTTTGCTCAAAATTAGTACACGAATAAAGTATGTCTTGTGCAATGAATTGGCGTCAGCCACTTTCAATTAAAACAATAACTTATTCTGCTATAAATAATCATAATCAGTGTCACGTTCTCAACTTATGATTATAGTAGAAAGTTGTAATAAAGATGAATATGATTATAAAAATTAAAAAACAAAATCGCTTTA
The DNA here is from genome assembly GCF_010883055.1 of Belonocnema kinseyi. NCBI lineage: Eukaryota > Metazoa > Arthropoda > Insecta > Hymenoptera > Cynipidae > Belonocnema > Belonocnema kinseyi. The sequence goes on from NC_046657.1 coordinate 163,585,319, forward strand.
CTTTAAAATACCCATTCTTTATTATTGTTAAAGTTTATGTTTTGTCGTCGAGACACGTTCAATCTTTATTACCGTGACGAATGTCAAGTTTCCCAGACCCAGCGTGGATCATTGACGTAGGCATTACAAATTCTTGGTGGTCTATTTTTTATGCAGTTCTATACTCGGAGTCACTATTATGCTATTTTAAAATACAAATTGTTGAGCTTCATAACAATCCGAGCAATATATTACAACAATTAAAGACAATAATAATAACGGTGGTTTGGAAATAAAAGTTATTGATATGATTTTATTTCGTAGATACTCATCTCCAATCCTT
>NC_046657.1:163585740-163594571 GCF_010883055.1 Belonocnema kinseyi
ATTGCTAAAGATACAGCAGGTGATTGAAAAAATGGGAAAAAGAAGGGAAAATGCGAATAACTTGGTAAATATTAACATTTTGAACAAATACTTCTTATTCATATTGGAGTATACCTGTAATAGAGTACCTTTTGTCTTTTAATAATTTTTGAAAAAATCACTTGTTGTCAATAAAAAGGGCTTTTTATTGTTATGGTATTTCTTTAATCGATGTTTTCTCCAAATATATCAATTTTATCAAAAAATTATATACCAATGAAAATATGCATCTTCGGGAGTGGACCAACTTTTGTTTCAAACTTTTTCCTGTAAAATCAATTTCAAGAAATTTCACCTGAGTTTCCGGTGACTTCGAAGCTGCCTGGCAACACTTTTACATCCAGGTAAGTGCCTGGCAATGCGCAGGTGCTATTTCTATGTCAGCCCCTACATGTACACGAATTTTCAACCTTATCCGAGTCACGTAAGTTAACTGCCAAAAATTCGCACCTTTGACAGGTCGCCACAGGTGAACGCATCCACTCACACCTGCTAGGCACCCATTTTTACGTTCCTCATCATCAGACGAACATCACATGTGAAAATTGACCTTATCCGTATCACGCTCCCATTTACGTTGTCAGCCCACGGTATATTGTGTCGGCCGCCTCTGTTCAGCTCTGCGTTGCGTTTGGCCGCTATATAGATCCAGCAGTCGAACCCCAGGGTCGCTTCGCATACTAAATCAAGCAGACGTCTTTTTCCATCTCCACACATTAAAAAATTGGTCCGTTTAATTTTTGACTTTCTAACCCACATAGCCCCCTTCAAGAAAAAACCTGGTATCTTTACGACTTGTTCCAAGTGGCCGGGAGATAAAACCAGGTTTTCTCTAGGCTTAGACCTATGCTTTAGCCTATGTTAAATCGTAGGCTCATCTCCGCCGCGATTTTTTTCGCCTTTGAAGAAAGTAAATTAGCTCTATACATTTTTGGAAGGGAATTCAAATTTTTTATTGAAAACAGCTCTAATTATTATAATCAAGCCAGAAAAGGATTTAATATTAAAATTTTTATTAAGCGGTAGAGGCTGCGCTGGTCATTTTAAAAATTTCCTTTTTAAAATTAGATTTTGAAATGATAATGAGGAATATTTTAGTTTTCTCGAAAATTCCTAGAGAGCAAAAATTCATTTATTTTGTCAAGTCCGAAAACGGAAATTAATTTTAGTGGCAATTGGCCACAGCGAATTTAGTGGCCTTAGTAGCGGAAAAATTTAACTAGTCCCCCTTTATAAGTTTTCTAGCAATGGTTTTGGTTTTAAACACAAGAAAGTAATAAAAAGTTCCATTTTGCTTTCCAACTATGCAAGATACGAAAGCTGATCAATTTACGAAAATAATGCCTTAAAAACAGATCTATAAATTTTTTACAAATCAGTTTTTGATGGGATTTGTATTTTTCATTTTATACGGAAATGTTAAGATAAGTAATCAAAAATTCAGTTCTTGGAAAAAACGACATAAGACCCAAAAAAGAGCTACACATTTTGCATTAATCATTTTATGATAGGATGCGTATTTATTCTTTTAATCGTAAAAAATAAAATTGAAAATAAAAAAATAGTTTTTCTGAAAAACGACAGATGATAAAAAAAACAATGGACAAAATTTATTCTCTTAAAAAAGGTATAAACATTTTTTATTGTTGATTTCTTTAAATGGCGTATACTTGTTGTTTCCATCGTAAAAAATAAGATTATAAATAAAAACAATAAATGTATGGAAAGACGACACAAGATGAAGTATTATTTATTCACAACATTGTTTTTTTCAGGACACGCACGTTTTAAATTATAAAAAAGCCAATGAAAATACTTCTGTCTTAATATAAATGTGTAATAGGAATGGAATAATATACATTTATTAAGATAATTTATTTTTCAGGATAGCTGATAATAAAAATTAATGCAAAATAAAGAACAAATATCAAAGTGATCATAAAAAAATTAAGTTTTTATTTTATTTGTAAATACCTAAATAAGCAGTCCTAGATTGCGGGACAGAAATAAACGTAAATGTAGAAAAGTTCACATTTTGCAAAAAATTGAGTGCGAAGTTTTCCTATATGATGAGAATGTATTCGTTAAAACCATTGAAAATCAAAAATTATTCTACAATTGAAATCTCATAATCTGTCTTGGACGAAATATGTTGTATTTAGAGGAAATTAGACAAAAGATTCAACATGAGAAAAATAGCGCAGTTTTTCTTTGAAAAAAATTAAAATATGTTTTTCTTAAAAAGCCCACTTTTGTTTTCAATTTGTATATTGATGAGGAAGATATCTTAAAAAATTTGATGCCGGCTAATTAATTTTTGTGGCGATGAGAATTTCTTTTCTTACAATCGGAATTTCTACTTTTTCTCAGAAACAATGACAGTTACGAAAAAATGTTAAGATGAAAGTTTGCACAGCTATAGTATTTTGAGAAAAATACCACGCTTCATGTTGTGATATCTGTAACTGTTTACAAAAAAAGATTTCAAATTACATTTTTAAAGAAAAAAATTTTTCATTCCTCTAAAATAGTTTAGCTAACATGATGCTGATTTGTTGATGATGAGGATGATGCCTTTGTTCTATTAGCAGAAAATTTAAAATACTATTCGGAAGAGTAAAAAGATAGTCTTAGAGAAAATATTTTTTCATGTTTCAAAAATTTGAATACAAATTGAAAAAGGTTTTCTGGTAAATCCTACCTTTTTTGCGCATATTTTTCTTACGAGTTCTGCTATCAAAAAAAAAAAAGATATTTTATCAGATCCAAGCTGCATAATCTATTTCTGAGTGAAAGAGAACTTTTTTTCCTGAACATGTAGTTTAAAAAAATTTTCTCGTGAAAGATGGAAGTTATCTCAAAAGAACCAGAGACATTTTTCATGGAATCTTTTTAGGCGTGCAAACTTTTATCTTAACATTTTTTCATATCTGTCACTGTTTCCGAGAAAAATTAGAAAAATCGATTGTGAAAAAAATCTACTAACCACTAAAGTTATTTAAACAGCACCGAACTCACAAAATATAGTCATTATTAAAGTATAAAGTGAAAAAAAAATTAGAGCAAAATTTAGATAAGATTTTTTTAGAAAATCTACTTTTAATTTTTGCAAATAAATCGCCGCTATTTGTTCATTGCCAACCGTTTTTCTTTTAATTTTCCGATTGATTAAAAAAGAAAAAGCTAAATCTGATTAGAATTAAGAAGATAATATATTTAATTTGTTAAAAGTTATAGAGGTTTAAAGAAGAAAAATCAGGTTTTTTAAGAAACAAAACGCAACAGTTGAATACACAGAACTTCTTAGAATTTTTATTTTGGGAATTCGAAAAATAGGTATTGCCAAATTTTCTCTAAAAAATTGCATGTTTTATCTCCGACAGATTCTGAATTTTCAAGTATAGAACCCTGTCTAATTTGAAATGAATTCGGTCCTTGAATTTTCTGCTTGCATCTCTTCGATTGAAGTTATTATTTTATAAATAAAATGTTTAAAATATGCAGAGAATTGAAATTAAATTTAAAACCTAATATATTTTGCCTGCCTAGATGCATTTGAATTAATACAAGCATTTAATTGTTTTCTTATTAGTATAATTTCCTATTACTGTTTATCTTACAAAGGTATACGCTGATAGTTTCTATCTTTTCAGCTTCAAAATGCTTCAAATTGACACGACGTCTTAATTTATGAGGCGGCCGTTGCTTGCAATCTCTTCAATCTTTTCATGTATGCAATGTTAATTAACATTTCTGTCTTAACAAAATAAATAAATTTTTGGGCTTTCGGAATTATCGAGGAAATTTAATAATTCGATACTATAAGTTTAAAATTTCTTTTTAAAACAAAATTCTTCTAAGGATCAACGAAATCTCTACAACTTTTTAATACAAATTTTAATATTAACTTTATTTTTGGCTCGATTATATCAATTAGAGCTATCCTCAATAAAAATATTGAATTATCGGTTGAAAAATTTGTCACATTAGTTAACTTTCTATAAAAACAAAAAAGGGATTGCGGGCAGGAAACTACGTTTTAACCTACACTGAAAAAAATTGAGTAAGCAGCTGTCTTCTTGGTGGCAACACAGCGCCTTTACGATGATTAGTGCAGCGGCTAGACCACATTTAAGTAAGCTATAGTACCAAACGTGCGAGCAGATACTTTCGCGTATGTTGGGAAGGCAGCTGTCCCACAAAAGAGAATAAACTTGCCCCACTAGTATAAATTGTAACTGTATAACTCCGCGCGAAACTCGGCGTGGGGATTCAGTGCTCCTGCCTAAAAGGAGCGTTACTGTACCAGTTAGAGATGGGAAAAGCAGTACTTCGGCTACTGCTTGCCCTCCGGCAAAATCCGCTTAAGAAAACTCAGCTACGTCCTCTTTTTAAACATTATCGGAGTGCGAATATCATGAAGTATGAAAGTGGGAAAATTAGAACATTTATATATTTGATTTAAAATATATCATATTTTTGCGGCGAATATGATTTCTCTTTATTGAATTAAGAATTGATAGGGACAGACGTCATTTAAGCGAGATTAAAATAAATGTAACTCAATAAAAGAATTATTTATTTCAATAAAATGTAAAAAATAATTGTACTTTCTTCATAAAATTTAATGGTTAAATTTTTTTTAGTCCTAAAATTTTTGACACATTAATTATTAAAACAAGTAATCATTGTTTATTTCAAAATTTCTAAGCATTGAGCCAGAGATGTCCACTTTTTCTCAAAATGGTATACGATGCTACTTTTTATTGAATAATTGTAAAATTTTGGTACATTTCTTTTAAGTTTGAACAAATTTCTATTTATTTAAACAATTTATAGTTGCTCAATCAACTTTTTCCAATAACTTAAAAAAATAAAATAGAATACAATTATTTTTCTGATTTTATAGTATATAGAAAGAATATTTTAACCAGCTTAAAATGTTTAAAAAAATGCAATTTGTTTGAACAATTATTTTTACAAGCATGTTTTTAAAATCCCATTTTCCGAATTCAACATAATATTTAATGCTTTCGAGGTGTAGTCAATTCTGTTCAGAATGGCCTGTCATTTTTTAAACAATTTTTATTCGTCCAGGCAGATCCAGTTTCGTATAAAAAATGTGGATCAATAATACGAAACAGAACAATCGAATCGAGTATTTGGAAACTGTCTTCTATAATTTGTGAGTACTTTTAGCAAGTACTGGTTTTGTTCGTCATTTCTCGTTATGAAACTATCTAAGTTGGTTTGTTAATTAGTTTATTTTCGTATTTGAAATTACAATTTTTAAATTAAAGAAAACATTCAAATGAAAATGAAAATAACAATCTTCGGAACAAATTTTAATTAACAGCTAAGATATCGAAAGTTAGAGCAATTTATTTAATAAAATTTATTCTCATTTGTGCCGTAAACGGTTTTTTGAAAAATAAAAAATTACGGGCACAATTGTTGGAAAAAGTTTCATTTTTTTCTAGATCTGCAACTTCTTACTATAGCAAAAAGAAAGGTTGTGCTAGGTGGCTCGAAGTATACACATTCTCGTGCAGGAAATAAAAATTATAAAAACCTGTCTTAAAAAAACCAAAATCCAAAAAATTTTATTATTTTTAAAAATGTGGAAAAACTAATACTTGTGCTGAGTTATGCTCGAAAAATGCAGACATTACTTTTAAAAAAATTACCTGAGATCCACAGTTCTCGTATTAAACGTCAAAATTTAAAACTCAAAAAAAAAAAATAAATAATAAAAGATAAAAAAATAGTCAAATTTTGTCAAACTAAAAGTTTTACTGAGTTGTGCTCGGCAAATGCAGTCGCTATTTTCTGTAACAAATGTGCGTGAGATCAACATTTCTCATATTAAAACTCAAAAAGTAAAACTCAAAAAAAAGTACAAAGCCCAAAAATAATCAAATTTCAAAAAACCGAAACTTGTGCTGAATACTAACTGCATTTATCGAGCACAATTCAGCATAATTTTTGTTTGTTCAAATTTGTGTTTTTCTTCTTTTTTTTAAATTTTTATATCTTGGGATTTAATATGACAACTTTTGTTGTTACGTAATTCTATTAGAGAGAATAAAGACTGCATTTATCGAGCACAAACCAGCACAAGTTTTATTTTTTCAAAATTTGACTATTTTGAATCTTTTATGACTTTTCAGTTTTACATTTTGAGTTTTAATGTGAGAACTGTTGATCTCGCGTAATTTTGTTAGAGGGAATAAAGACTGCAGTTGTCAAGCACGACTCAGTACAAGTTTTAATTTTAAGTTTTAATTTTGTACAAAATGTTTAAATTTTCAACAGAACAGCAGCATTTTCAATTAAAAACGATGATTTTTCCACAAAATTATATAACTTTCAACCAAAAACTTACATTTGTATTTAAAAGAGATAAAATGTGTTTTAAAAACGATGAATTAAAAAAACACTAACAAAATTATAAAATTTTTATCCAAACAAGATTTCATTTCATTCTCCATGACCCAACTAAGAATTGTAAATAATAAGTTAACTTTCTGCTACGAAGTCGAATTTTCAGACAAAAAGCATGACTTATTAACAAGAATGTTAAAGTTTAAACCAAACAGTTTCTGTTATGTCTAAGAGAAAGAAAAATTTTACTAAGACAGGTGAATTTTGAAACCTAAAAGACAAATTTCCAAGAAAAGGGTTGAATTTTCATCGAAAAAGATTTTAATTGACTTTTCAAGACAAAAATTAAAATTATAACCAAAAAGTAAATTTTCTAGGAAATAGTTTAGTTTTTAACAAAAAAGTTACAGTTTTATACGAGAAAGATGCAATATTTATAATATAGAATAAGATCTTTTAATTAAAAAAGACAAATTTTCGGAAGAAATAGTTTTAATCCAAAAAAGATCTCAGCCGACTTTATCTGCAAGAAAATTAGAATTTTGAACGAAAGGTTAATGTTCTACGAAAATAGTTGAATTTTTAACTCAATAAGCTGCATTTTTTTACAGAGTAATTTCATTTGCAACCAAAAGGGATAACCTTTTGAATAAATTCTTAAAATTTTAACCAAATAATAAAATTTATAACTAAAAAGATGATCTTCAGGAGAAAGTTTGTGTGAATTTGCAAAAATTACGTAAATGAGTGAAGGACCCACACTCCCTTATAACTACTTATCCCTTTATTTCCATCGTAACACGATATTTTTAAAGACCAATCTATTCTCTTAGACCAACTCACACCTCTGCATAACTGGAAATGGAAATCGGTTATAACATCAATTTGAAGTTTCCCCCTTGTTCAAAATTCAGCTGTGAAAATACACTTTTTTATTTAAAAAATAAATTACTTTCTTCTTTTGAGCAATGAAAATAGCGCTTACAGACGCAGTTTTAATATTGTTCATTATTGTGTTTCTTATATATGAAGACTCCAATATATTCTAAACATGTACACATTGAACAATAGAATATAAAGAATTATCATTTTTAATTTCAGGTTAATACTTGATGCCGTTGTCAATGTTACTGTCACATGATATCAGAATTAAACCTATGGAGAATAGACATAAGGAGACGAAACTAGTGGAACTAAAAATGAACACTTCTGTTGCTAGAAGTACGCACGCACACACATGCGCAAAATCACTCTTACGTACAGTTCAAAACTTCCCGAGCATGTCGTGCCAACCGCACTTAAAAAAATATGGCTGCCGATGTGAACGCGAGTCAAATGTAAATAAATAGTGATTGAACAATTAATAGTTTGTGAATAAAGGAAAGAATGTTAAAATTAAAAATCGCTGTACGAAAGCGAAAGTTTTCAACAAGTGTGTTTTCAAGTGTAGTGTACGTTTTCAGAGTGGTATAAGTTGTATGTTCATTGTTTTTGTTACGAAAGCGTCGAATACCTGTCGCGTGCATACTGTTGGTAAAAGTAATTTGATATTTTCATGAACACACTACCTACCTCTTCCATGGCGAATCATTTTTTATTCCACAAACATTTCAAAAATCCTGTCTGATTATCAATTATTTATTTGTTTAAGCGACCGGTCAAAAAAAAAACAATGGAGGCAGCCATATATTTTTTTAAGTGCGGTTGGCACGCCACGTTCGGAAAGTTTTGAACTATACGTAAGAGTCATTTTACACATGTGTATGTGCGTACTTCTGGCAATAGAAAAGTGACCGTTTTTGGTGAAGTCCATGCATTACAGATTGATCTCCTTATATCTATTCTCCATGAGTAAACCAATCAACCGCTAATAAAGTTCATAAGATTTTGATAATTTATCCTAAAAAGCTGGACACGTAGCCGATAGCCGTAGCCATTAGCTAATTTACAAGATGTTGTTAGTACCACAAAACTTTCCTACTCTACGCAAAAAAGTAATTATATAGCTAAATTTACATTGATGAAACGCATTCTTTGAATAAAATCAAATTTCATTTCAATACAAAAGAAGAAATTAAAGAAATAGTTTCCGCATCAAATTTAAAAAAAAAATTATTTTCCTTGAATACATTTTTTATAAATATTACATTTTAATTGTAATTGTTGCGTATTTAGGCATCTATCTATTATAGAATAAAATACAAGCACAACATATACAAAGCGCAGTTAAATAAAGATAAATATTACAAAAATTTTATGAAATTAATTCAAGTAAAACCTACGATTCCCGACCCAATCCTGATATTGATATTTTGCTGAGTGACTTGATCCAAAGGGAATCAGAAGAAAATTGAGAAACTTAAGAAATCCTTAAACTGGAAACAGTGGAAACTCGAAAGGAACCGACA
>NC_046657.1:163594671-163596880 GCF_010883055.1 Belonocnema kinseyi
TACCACGTGGACGAGCAGCTCGCCCAAAAATTTTCAGTGTATGTTTAAGTATAGGTTTAAACCTATGGCAGAACTTGGTTTTTTCTCCCGGCTACTTGAACCAAGTCCTAAGAAAAGACCAGGTTTTTTCGGGAACTGTGCTATGTGGGTGAACGGCCCTTGAGTCTCAGTATCGGTTCCATGCTTATACCTACACAAGACTTGGAGCTATACAATGACTAAACAAAACACAGAGTTGTGCCCAGCCTATCATGATGTGGCGCTGTACACAGCCTAAACTCGACGTGGAGTGACACGGAATGGAGGAGTCAAAGTTCTGTCCTTGCTTGAAAATCTAAAATATATTCACTTATTTATCATTCAAGTATTTTTGAGGTGCTTTTACGTTCCTTAGAGCACGTTAATAATCATATTCTTTGCTTTAGTCACATCCATGTATAATTTTTTATTGTTTTCTTTAATTAATTTCAACTTTTATTGTACCAAATTAGGTGCCATTTTTATCAGTCCAAATTCATCAAGAGCAAATTCATCAGCCGCGCTTGGTAATTCTCAACGTCTCCGTGTTTTTGTACACTTAGCAAGTTATCGTGTTTATTCTGGATTTTTTTACACTATCACCTTCGGTGGTAATATAATTCCTACGTGGGTTATACGTTGAATTCTAGCAGATAATTTCAGAAGAGATCATCCTATTAATGTTAATAATGATAGCCCCGAGCAACCACGCTGCTGGCTATTAATGGCAAGTGACACTTTTTTATCGGCAGATCTGCGCCTTTACAGTCATGAACTACTGCCTGACACTAGATTTTCCTGCTGTTTTGTACGATTGTCAAATGCTAAATCTGTTTATGTGGGAAAACTGCATATTAACCCAAGTCGCCACCCTAGTTAGCTTGTACGAAAAATACTGGATATTGCGAACTATATATTCAAGAATTAAATTTTTTCTTTAATATACGCAAATTAGTAATATTAATTTCATTCAGTACTGTACCACTAGAAAATTCGTGTATATATGAAGTCAAATCTTAATCTGTAGCCTATGGAACATTTACGAATGCAAACATTAGTGTTCAAAGATTGATCGTACTTGATTGTATTTCAGTTCTTCATATGATCTATATTTTTTATTATTTATGTTTGTTTAATGTCTTTATAACAACCTTCTTTTATGTAATTCATTATAAAAATTCATAACATAATTTAAAATTAGAAACGAAATTAAATTAAATTTACAAAATATTGACATTCGGCTAAGAACCATGGTTAACAAAATATACTGATTTAAAGTGGGAGCATAAGAAAAAATTGGTTATGAAGCTACAGCATGAATTTCCAAACCAAATTTTCGTATTTGTGATATTGCTCATAAAAACTTGATTAGAATAGAACTCGATCGCCTTTAAGGTAATTTTAATAAGTCTATTAATGTGGTGTTCACTATTTTAGGTATTTCTAAGCTGCACAGCGTAATGTACATTTATTTGTGATTTATATTACGATTCCATAAAAAAATTAATGGCCAAGCTAAACTACTATAAACTGGTGCCGATCCTTTAGGTTTTCAATTAAAAGTTATAAAATTTCTAACTATATCAAACAAGATTCGAAATTATATGATGCTCGGAAGTAAATAGTCCTAAGGCAGGACTCAGAGCAGAGTGTGAATTATATTTTAATATACATCTGTCTAACTCTAAATGGCCAAGTTTTTTATAAGTTATTTATTCATTCTCTGTAACTAAATCTATCAAGCATATGCTCTCTTCTTTTAATTATATTATTGAAATCTAAAATATAAAGGTACTTCAATTTGAATTAAATGCACTTATTGTCGATTGTTTTGAAGCCCATTGTCCGTCTTTCAAGGCAGGAAGGAAAGAAAGAATCTGCGATTTCAATAACGTTTTCGCAACAAAATTGTAAGTATGGAAAGCATTTTTTGAAGAAATTAAAAATAATAATTTCAGAAGAAAGCTATATTTTAGACCGTTTAAAAAATTTCAATATTGATTTCAAGTTATTGAATTTTAACTGTTTTGTTCGTATTTTGTGATCGGAAGGAGGAAGATAATCTTAGAAACTTAAATTAATGTTAGAAAAAGGATAACACAGGCCAACAATTCTCAGAACCAGAGACCAGACCTACTATACCCGAAGGTTTTTGCTGCGCTGAATCCGAATCTGACCTCAGAAAAATTCC
>NC_046657.1:163596980-163604452 GCF_010883055.1 Belonocnema kinseyi
AATTTTTCTGAGGTCGGATTCGGATTCAGCGCAGCAAAAACCTTCGGGTATACTAGGTCTGGTCTCTGGTTCCGGACCTTTGTCGAATTTTGTCGGCCTGTGATAATTGAAGTTTCGGCTAATGGTAGTGGATCATTCAAAATATTCAGAATAATATCAGTATTTTTTCCACTATACGTAAAGTATATCTAACCCTTCCACCTGGGTTATTTATGTTTTAAACGCATAAGCATATGTCACACTATCTCTTAACAATCTCCCTAGGGCTTTATTGATTGGAAAAAGATACCTTTGCTGGTTTGGAATTTTTTTGCCTTGAATATCTCTGTGTCTAGAGTAAACAACCTTTTTTGTCATTTTTATTAACCACATTGCAATTATTTTTGGTTTATTAATGATTTACTACTATAATCGACATCTCTTCATAAATATCATTAAAGAAAAAAAGATACTGCTTCAAGTTTTCTTGGATAGTTTCTACGTGTAGCAGCAACATCTTCATTAATGGCGTGAACCATTGTCAAACTACAGCCTACAAACAATTGCTCAAGATCTCCCGACAAATAGATTCTAAACTTATTGTCTGGTGTGTCTAATATATTCTTAAGTTCGCGACACTAAGCAGATAGTGGTTGAATGAGATCATTCTACTTCCATTCAATGATGACATGCTCCCTACGTAATAAAGTTAAAGTGCGATCGAATGGAACCATGTCCTTCGAAAAGATCCTTGCTCATTTTAAAGTCCTTATATTGATCCATTATAATTTAATTTTGCAGTGTATATTTTTCTCAACAATATAAATGATAGTAATACAATATATAAGCGAAGTTTATGTGTAAATTTCCACGTATTCATCTAGGTTATATAGCACACTTAATAAAACAAAAGTGCTTGTATTAACTTTACTCTTATCTTCTCACTATTTATATTGCCGGGACAAATGTAGACTATGTAATTAATATTAAAATGAATAAATTAACCAATTTTTTAATCCTTCTAAAGTTTAAGTTACAGTAACTAAATATTCCTAAATAGTTACCCAATTTTTTTAAACATGTGAGAAAAACTTCATGCAGTCACAAGTGCTGAAATTTTTGTTTCTTTTTAGAAAAATTTAGAAATAGTTTCTGTCTAAAGTTTGAGTGACCCGTCTCTGAAAATGCATACCAGAATTATTAACAGGGAACGAAATTCTTAAGGATTTATTTGTAAACAGGCAGAGCAGCATGAACCATTGATGTTTGATTCGGACGCATGACGCCACCTGATGCAATTAACGCGATAAAATTACGGCCATCATTCTGTTTATCATGCTTGGCTGAGCAGCGCCTCTCTCTCTCGTTTCCGCGGTCTCCACATGTCCCAAATTCAGAGGATCTGAATTCTGGTAATATCGTTAACCGATGGTTGTTATAACGGGAGTTGAATGTAGTTTCGATAAAGTGTCAGCCTATCCATTCATCCATCCGTACGTAATACTTTTTTCAAGGAGAAAAGGTGGGTAGTAGCGGGAATGGGGGTGAATTTTAGAAGGTAAAGTTAGAAGGTAAAGTGATAGCAAAATAGGAAATGAGGATGTGGCAAAAGGTCAGTTATGGAAAATGATGGAAAATGAGTGAAATTAGGATAAATAAGGGGTGATGAGAGGAGGAGAAGAAGGGTAAATAAGGAATGGGGAAGCGAGAGAAAATAAGGGATGCGGAGTAGAGGATTTGAAGTAAAGTAGTAGAAATGATCAAAAATTATGTTGAGTAGGGAAAGGGAAGTAAGGGAAAGTTAAGAATGCGAAGTAGAGCATTTGAGGTTGAGTACTGAAAATGGTTAGAAATTATAGCGAGCAGGATAGGGAAAGTGAGGGCTGGGGACGGGAAGTAGAGTAATCAGGAATAATCTTAGTATTGCGGAGTAATAAACTTATAATTTTAATGAATCCAGTTGCATACCGCAACATTACACTTGTATCCTTAGGTCATGTAGTTTTAGTCCATGATAATGCTTCGGTGTAATTTACGTGATCTACTTGTGATCAAAAGTAATTTAATTAATTATGGGTAATCACCTTCTTCAAAAGTAATAGACATATAATTATATATGATATATATAACGGAGTAAAACACATGTTATTTAGAATAATCTACTTGAAAACCGGAGTAATCAAGATGATTCAGAGTGATCCCACAATCCGATCAATACAAATCCCATAATTATCTTGTAATGCAGAGTAATTAAATTAACATAATTAAAAGATTTCTTAATCTTTTTGAAACTATTATGCTATATTTCCTAAAAAATCTTTCCTGTTTTAAAATTCAACACTTATATCCAAATTCATCGAATTTTAATGAATTTAACAACTTTTCATTAGAAAATCTTTTTTGTTGGAAATATCAACTATTAGGTTTGTCGTTGTAACTTAATCTTCTGATTGATAATCTTGCTACTTGGTAAGAGTTAGGATCTTAAAAATCTGTTTTTTTTACATTATCATCATTTATGATTGAGAAATTATTGCATTTGTCCGAAATTCGACACCACAGCTCTTCAGCGAATATCTTCCTTTTTGAGACCCCCGGAATCCAAAAATCAACTTTTGGCAATGGCGTCTGTATGTATGTCCGTCCATCCATTAATATAAGTCTTGAAAATACGAACGCATTAATTCGACCTTTGGCACACCTTTTATATTTCCTAAAAGAAACTAGGAATAAAAATGTTTAAAAATGCATAAAATGCATAAAAAATAAAAATTTGATTGCATTTTCAAATTTTTTTGGGTTATTTTTTAAATATTAAAATTTTTGTATTTTCTGCTATACGTAGTAATTAGAATTCCAAACAATTTATCCTAATGACTTTTTTTGATAAAAAGAAAATTTTCAGATTTATAGCATTTACAAAATTTTAAAAATCAATTTAAAATCAAAATTCTAAGCTAAACAACGCACGATATCAAATAAATTCAAGAGAAGAAAATGTTATTTTTTGAAAGCCTTACAAGTTGATAATAATAGCTTTCTACATTATCTCGAAAAATCGAAAATTTAAATTTTGATCGCAAAAGAAATAAAAAATTCCATTTTGTGGTCAAACTATGAAAGATGCATACCAATGCAAGATAGGAAATAATGTCAAAAAACAGGATTGTGGTTTCTTATTAAATCTAATGTAAATCAGAAAATAAACATACGTTTACAAATTACTAACAAAAATTGAAAGAGTAGCGCGATTTTCATGATAAGAATGTGTACCTCAAAGCCTACAGAGCTTTGAGAAACTTAATCATTTTAGGGAAAAAGCAAGTTTTTTGTTGAAAGTTTAATTATTGGACTTAAAATTATATAATACCTTAACTGTCTTCTAATAATTTGGTCTTCATAACTCGAAAATTCAACTATTTGGACAAGCATGTTTAATACAAGGAACTTTTCAAATAAAAAATATGAATTTTTATAAAAAATGTTCAAATTTACAACAAAAAAATATTAATTTTAATGATGGTTTTTGCAATAGAATTTGTTCTGATCATCGCTTCTTACCAATTTATGAAAAATGATTGCATTTTAATATATGGCGACTTATTTTTGCCGTGAAAACATTATCTAGAACTGTTCTAACTACTGTTTTCAATTTTAAAATAACTAAAGCATCTTGAAATATAATTATTTGTTTAAAAAATGTTTTGTAAATAGTTCTAACGATTTCAGTGATTGAAAAATTTACTTTGAAAATTGTAAACAGTAGCGTTGTAGCGAATGTTTTCCCGGAAAAAATAAGCCGTCATTCATTAAAATACTATAATTTGTCAAAAATTGGTAAGAAGCCACTGTCAAAGAAAGTTCAATTGCAAAAAACATGGTTAAAAATAATGTTTTTGTTAATTTTAACATTTTAAAAAAAAATAATGTTTTTTATGAAAAATAACATCAGTTATGATATTTGAATTCCTAAAATCATAGAAAAATCATTAAGTTCATCACATGAAGAAATTGAATTTTCAGATGTATCTGAGTAACGAAGCACTGCAACAGTAATTGCAAGCATGTCTGACGTATATGCCACAGTAGTACATAATCCACTAACAGCATCTTTATTCCAGACCACAATTCTTAAGTTATATTAGATCTTTTTGAAGGTTTGTTATTTTATGCAAATTTTAAGAAAAAAATTGTATACACCCATTTATTAATCTCAGTAATAATTTATTGTTAGAAAAAAATGTTTAGTTTCTGATAAACACATGCTATTTTAGCTTGAAGTCAGAATCATCGAATAATAATAATAATACAGAACCAGACATATTAGTTTTCTACGATGATATAATTGAAACTGGAAATATTTTATCGGATGGTAATAGTTCAATTGAAACAACTGTTTGTTACACTCAATTTCATATATTTACTAATCATAGTTACATTCAATATTTTTCCAGATACAACAACTAGCACTTCCAAACATAAGGTAGATGTTAAGCTTATATTAGGCAATCATTTGAATGTCAATAATGGCTATATACATTCTCTTTATAAATCTTTAAAAGCTAAAAATGATTTTCTAATCACTTAAATATTTTTTATTTAGTTTTTTTATTTAACTCCTCAAGCAATATTTTCATTAATAAATAATAATTCATCGTTTCCATGTAGTAATCTCGATTCGCCTGTGGTTAGTATATCTTCAGTGCATAAAGTCGAATCAAAGGACTGATTCCAAATGAAATTCTAAGGCTATTCAACAACCACTTCATGCCCACAATAAGCATGATTGATATGTCACTAATTTTTGTAATAAAATATGTTTGATATTTCAAAAGAGATTCGTTTTTCTCGCAAATGAAAATAATACTTCAGAAATTTGAACACTATTGAAAAATGCATTTATTTTCCAAAGCCTGCAAATTTAAAGATAATAAAGAAAAACACCTCAAAATACGACAACTGGGTATTTGGTTGAAAACTATATTGCAGAATTACAGAAAAAAGAAAATGAAATAATAAAAAGTATAATGAAATAAACGAAACCGACAATAAATTAGGGAACTGAAGATGAATGAGCTAGACATTTGCATAAATTCTAGGATAATGAAAAAAAAAATTGTATTAAGTTAGGATTTGAAAATTTTAAGAAGCTTATCAAACACGAAAGTTATAAAAATAATGAGGTGCAAGTGGAAGAAAAGCAGAGTAATTTTATACTGATTAAGAAAAAATCGAAATCTCATTGATCCTACACGAATTGGAAGCATTTCCAAGCAAAATAAAAATACAAGAAGAAAAAATTAATTCGATTTTCTGTATGATTTTATTTATAAATTAACTAATAATTTTTTGTTGGTATTGACTTATTCATAAGGTAGACTGTATAATATAGTATACAAATTTAATCTGAAGGAATCTGCATTATCATAAGGGAAAGTTACCTTCAATCAGTACAGATACCATTCCACCATCCGTGAAAATTGACATCTACACAATTGATCAAGTTAACTCTTCAAATAACAGAAATATTTAAAGTCACTTCAGGCTAGATGGAAAATATATTTATTAAAATTTTTTAATTAAATTTTTTCGGAAAAAAAAGATCTACTCACTTTGTTCCACTGGGAATCGAACCAGAATCGGTAGTGTTTATTCCTATTTTCACGGATGGTGAAATGATATCTACACTGATTGATGCTAGCCATCGTATATTTCTGAAAAAGGATTTTTCTTTCGATCTCTCTAAGAGCTTAATGGAAAAGTACCTGACCGGCATTGGCGTTAAGTACCTTCTGTTATTTTAAGATTTAATTTGTTTGACAGTGTTTATTTATATTTTCACGGATGGTGGAATGGTATATACACTGATTGTTGGTAACTATCTGTGACGATAATACGGATTCCTTGAAATTACGAGTACCATAAATGTAACACCTGGCTTGAAATACGTCTATTAAAAAAAATATATATTCTTTCTATCACTCTAATAGCTTAATGGAAAAGCACGCGACCGGAAATAGGAAGTTCTGTAGTTCGATTGCCAGTGGAGCGAAGAGAGCAGATTTTGTTAAAAAAGAATTCCAGTTAAAAATATTATAAATGCTTAATTATTAAACAAATTTCTTTAAAATCACTGTAAAATAAAAAAAGAACTTTTCATTTGCATCCTATAGGCCTTATTTTTTTATTTGTCCGACTAATGCTCTTTTTTCGATACTAGCATCCCAAACAAACAGACTGTCCGACTACCACCAAAAATTCGGTTTTCAAAAAATAGCGTTATTTAATATTAAGAGCCTGAATTTTAGTGATAATACCTATTAATCAGCTCTTAAAATTTCGCATCAAATGTGTAAAGCAAAATTTTTCTTCAATTCTGAATTTTTAGCGAAAAATGTCAAATGATAGGTGATAAATTTTAAAATGTTTAAACTAAATATGTCAGACCTTATAGTAGAATATCGTCCAGTTAACTCACACGTCAGATTTCGAGCAAATAATAAATCCTATAAATTAATAACATCATGCTTGAAATTATAAATTGTGATTCCATGGTTATAATATTAAAAAGATTTATTTGAAGCGTCCGCAGTCTAAACCTGTTAACTAACATTTTTTCAAAATTGATTTTTTTTATTTTCTGGGGAAATTTGTATCTGCAGTTAATATCCCCCAAACAAAACGGCAAAATTCGCTTTAGTTTAAAAAAATGGATTTTCGAAAATCACATTTTGGCATCTACAGCACACGTCAGCGGAACAATTTTCCTTCGCTGTGTAAAATTTCTGAAATTTCAGTTAACAGGTTTACACTGCGGACCTTTTAACAGTATAGTACACTGCCTTAATCTATTGTCAGAAATTTTAAATTCAAAGGAGTAAAATATTAATTCAAATGTAAAATACATTTCTTTTCTAGAAGTTAATTCTTAAGATGTTACAACCTTTTTCTAACCTCTGAAAAACTTTCCTATGTTTCCTCGTATTTTTATTGATGTTATGTTCTTAACTGACTAATTTTAAACTACTGACGTCATTTATATTTAAGAAAAATTCAAATTTAAATTTTTAAGGCGTTTGGCGTATGAATCTCGATAATTCCTAAAAAATTTTCACTTTTTAAAATTTAAGTATAATAATGCATAACAACATGAATATTATTTTAAAAAAAAATTCAATGATAGTGGAAATTTATAGATACAAACAATGCTTTTTAAAAGTGAGAGTTAAATGGAGGATTAATGAATGGCAGTTTATTTTTCGATAACAATAATTTACATTAGAAATTTTTAATGAATTATTAATGACAAAAAAATGATTAACAATAGACAATGTTAGAGAATAAGAAAAAAATATTTTCTAAATCTCTCGTTTGCATTGTTTTAAGTTAAATAGTATGATGTGGTCCATTTATTTTAATCATTTTTATTCTAAATTTCATTAAAATATTTCCTCTGATAATGATTAATTCAATAATTACTTGAATAAATTAAA
>NC_046657.1:163604552-163613384 GCF_010883055.1 Belonocnema kinseyi
GACATAATTATTAATATTTAACATTACTCTCTATTAATTCAGATTTAAATTTTTTTAAATAGTTAGCATGCATATGAAAATGTTAGCACATTTTCTGTTCATATTCATTATTCGTATATATTTTAAATAATTTAATTTATACTGATAAATAGCACGATTGCAAATTCACAAAAAATAAAATTCCCAACACTATAGAATGGGCGAATAATAAAATCACTGACAAAAAATTTCCGAATTATGTATTTTCTGATCTAAAGTAATTTAAAAAATGTTTTTTTCTTTTCTTATTAAATATAATTTATTCATTAAGAACACAATAACGAAATATCTGTATAAAATAAATAAAATAAATATTTGAATTAACAATTCAATTTCTGAGAAAATTAGGAAAATCGTTTTTTTTCAATTCTATACACATTTCGAAACAACATTTTACATTCAGAAATATATTATTTACAAATATTGTTATTTAAAATGTTTTAAATTTTTTTAAACATTTTTAAGTATTAAAAAAGTTTCTTGTATGAAGATCTTTGTTTATTTTATTTAAAATAAATAAATGAAATTCAAAAACACAAACATTATTTAATTGTTTAAATTTTGGAATTTTCAGGTTCGTCTATTTTATGATTCGGCAATTTTCTGTCGGGAATTCTGTTCTTTTGGAAGTTTTAAATACGGTGATATTGTAAACTGCCATGAATTTCATTAATTAGGAATTTTTCAATTCGCGATTTTAAAACTTCGGCAATTTAATCAACTTTGGAGTTTTATTTTTCCGAATTTTCAGTCGTCCCCAGACAAATGGTCAATTTCAAACCTAAAAAAAGTCTTTTCTGAAAAATATTTTAAGGGCGGAAAATCTAAAGTGGGTAAGCGCCACTTTTTTCGAAAAAACGTTTTTTGCATTTTTTAACAGTCCAAGTATGGGTTCTTACTACCACGTTGCAGGAATTATAAAATTG
Organism: Belonocnema kinseyi; assembly: GCF_010883055.1. Classification (NCBI taxonomy): domain Eukaryota; kingdom Metazoa; phylum Arthropoda; class Insecta; order Hymenoptera; family Cynipidae; genus Belonocnema; species Belonocnema kinseyi. Next base: position 163,605,518 of record NC_046657.1, read on the forward strand.
TGCATTTTTTAAATAGATTTTTTAAATATGCTTCGAGGGTAATTCCATGGGTGCGGAAATTCTATTTGGGGTAACTCCATACAACGGATTGGGGAGGGGGGGGTGGGTGGTAGATTCGAAATCTATGGAAATACGGTGCTATCTAATGGGCACGCATGTTAACTAAGCCTTCGAGGGGCCTGATCCCCTTTAGTTTTTTTTGCTACAGTGGAGTTACCCCCTTCCCAAACTTTTAAAAATCGTAGCTTTCAGAATTTTTAATGCAGATACATGAGATTCATACAGTGCATGTATATGCAATGGAACTAAGTATAAAAAAAAACATTTATTGGTGCTTGTAATAACAAAATGCGAAAGTTTTTTTCATGACCGTCTTAAATTTCGACAATGATGCTTACCCCCCTTAGTTTTTCCGCCCTTCATTACTAAACGAGTGATTTCATATTTACTTTTTAAACATTGTGAAATTCTCCGAACTTGTCAAAACAGAATAATAAAAATACATACTTCTTGTTTAAATAAAATTTATCTGATTTTATCAAGGTAAAATATTTATACATGCGTGGAATTTTAACTTCTATCATGTGAATCACGTCATACTGTGGAAAAGTTTAGAGGCTACCCAGAACGAAACATCAGGATATTCATCATTTACGGTGCTCTCAAAATTCTATATTAATCAATTTTTCATAGATTTTACAGAATGAGAATCCTTGTTAATTTGATTTTAACCCTGGACATTCTCTTTAATTCTGTTGGTAAGTGAACAAGAAACAATATCATTTTTTATATTTTTGTATAGGTAGTGTGTTGGAACATCTGTTATACTGTTAAAAACTAGATAAACTTTATGATAGTAAACAGTTATATTTATTCATATTTATTTCTTGCTTCTCAGGTATGATAATTGAAAAGAATTTTCTAATCGCTTCTATTATTCAGTATTTTTTCGGTTTTTGAGAAAGATATTATACCTCTGTAGATACAATTTTGATCGCTCTTTATTAAATATTCAGGTTCCAAAGCCGAAATATCACATTTTTCTCTAAAAAATGTTTTAAATACCTTTTTAACATTTCAAATTCATATTTAACTTTTTTCCTTTCACAGAGATATTTTTAGGTATGTCTCTCCATGAAAGGGACTTACTAGCAAATTTTGGAAAGAGCAGTGAACCTGTGCATCAAGAAGGTAACCTTATTATAAATAAAAACTGACAACAGGAGCATTGCTTGATAAACATTTTTAAACTATTAAAAATATCTTGAACTAGAAAACATTCTACACACATGGAACTACCTTATTCCCAAGTTTTTATACAAAAATTTTCAAAAAAGTATACAATACCGGTATTTAATATTTTTATTCATCACAATTTTTGAAGGCTCTTTCCTTTTTGAAGCAAGCGGTATCATAAAATTCTTTTGCGAAATAATTCTAATAATTTAAACAATTGACCCTCTATAGATTAGGCTCTTACATAAAAATATTATAGGAAAATCAGTATCGGGTTGTAATAATTTTTTTATAATTAATTTTATATAATTTTTTCGCCTTTACAGTCAAATCTAAATTTAGTGTCAGTTTTAGAAATAACCGTGATCATAAATCTAATCTCGGTGCTGTGTTGACTCCTGTTTCGCCTTCTGTTTTGTCACGCCTTAGTGGACAACGCACTTCCCCCAGCTTCTTTTACCCATTCCCGTGGCGTGGCATCAAGTCTCGTACATAAAAGTCATATTAGAAAATCATTACATAAAAAATGATTATGGGATATTCGGCACTGAAATAAATTATACAAGAATATTAAAGAAATAAATGTAAAAAATAGACAAAATAAAAACGGATTACTTAAGCCTAGTCATAATTTTGCCCAAATAAAATTTGTGCGGCAAGCATCTGTATATTGCCTTGATATCTAAGTAGAAACAATCAGAATTTATAGACAAAATACTCGCAATCAGTTTTTTTATACCTTCTTGTTATATCTGTAATTTATAGCAATAGTGGGTTATAAAAATTAAAGGAAAAGTTTGAAATTTACACTTTTGTCATTATACTAGTGTGCATTATCGTTCCCGTAACGCAGACCATTACTGCGGGACGTTACAAACAAGTACTGGCACTACGGAAATCTACACTGGGCCATTACTGTACCCGTGTTGAACTTCTGTCTGAGAACAGCGGCTGAATAATGGGCTAGCTATACCATCTGGCCTCAAACTTTGCAAAACTGTTACATTTGGCAAATTTGATAAATTACGGTCATTGCCTATCCTTATATTAGAGAAAAACTGATTTACCAATCATCAACTTCCTTTATAATTCTCAAATTCCACTTTAAAAATGATGCCATCTCCAAGCGGAGAACGAATTTTGTGAACTTCTCTGAAGAAATGACTCCACATATTATTTCTGATTTAAGGGTTCTGCGTGGAATAATTACTAGATAAAAGAAAACCACTCAGGTCCGTGGGATTCGTTATTAACAAAGTTTTTAAAATATCTAGATGATGTAACTTTACCATTTCAATTTTTTTATCCAATTGATATGAGACTAAAGAGATGAATCAAGTGCAGATCATTGAGATAAGTAAGTTATGAGTACATTTTATGTTCTGGCAGAGGATTTTAGTACATCAAGCTAAGTTGATATACGTTTGTAATGCCACGAAAGCCCTCAGCCAGATTCCTAAGTGCCGCGGTATAGTTTCAGCCTTGTTCACGATGTCTGAGAAACGGCGAGCTCGTGTTCTTGATTTCCAGACCTCGTTTGGAACGTCTTTTTAATTTAGGATTAACTGTGTAGAATCAGGAGTTTTAGACTTCTAGAAAAAATTTTAATATATTGTAGAGCATTACGCCTTGTGGTCTGTGATTTCAGAAGATTTTAATAGATTTTGCGAACTGACCTCAATTCAAGTACATATAATCACAAGATTTGGTTTATATTATCGCGGATTTAATTGATATCTTTGTGACTATGGACTGATCTATTTTTTTACAAATGTTTACGCTTTTTTCTCCCTCTGTCAGAAATGAGATTTGTTAAGGTTTGCTAGGCCAGGCAAACCCTTTCCTCTGCGGATTTATCGTGATCTTGGTTTTTTGAACTTATACAGTGAAATAGAAATTTCTTCACACTCTGGAAAGTCTTTCTTAACGACTTAATAGAAAAACAGTGAAATTCAAAATTGTAGTTTTTTTCTGTTGATAATTTGGCCACAGGCTGAAGCAGCGATCTGCGCTCATCTTTTTTTCTCGTTTTTGTGAAGGATTTAGGACTTACTTGAGGTAAACTAAACGCAGGACAATTTTATAACAGTAAGGCTTGTTTCCACAGGCAGAAATACCCTTAGATACTTTTGTGCAGTAGCTGCCACATGCTCATTAATCGAGGCCGAATTTAATACGCGGAGATCGTCAACGTTCGCCAGCCCCCAGAAGTCTGAGTACGGGATGCACTTTGTCGTCACAAAAGTTCTGCTAGTGACCAAATGCAATCAGCGTTTTCCTTTTGACAAACTAACCATCACAAGAAAACAACTTCATCAGATGCAGGACGATGGCTATGTAGGCCCTTAAGCAGCCTTTGGTCCATACTGATTCACATGACGCGTGAAAAAGGCGATTGCCGAAACCGTGGCGGTTTTCGTCTGCTCACCGCAGTAACCATTCAGGATAAATATCCCGTGCCACATTTCCATGACATTTTAGCAAACCCACGTGGCAAGGCGGTCTTCAAGAAGCTCGACTTAGACAAGGTTTACTATTAAATTTCGATTTCTTCCCAGGATATACCTAAAGCAGCAGTTATTCCTCTCTTCGCACTTTTCAAGTACATGGTAATGAATTTGAATTTTCGCAATTCTGGATGAACATTTCGCGCTACATACGTAGCACGCTTAAAGATCTTGAATTCGCATTTGCGTGCATTGGCGGCATACTCATACCTTCCTTGATAACCGATAGGCATGAAAAACTTATCTAAATTACCTTTTAACGCCTTTAAGAGTATGCTATGTGCATAAAGAATAGCGAATGCCAATTCGGAGTGTCCTTAATCGAACCTATTTTCTGAAAGCACTGCTTGAACTCGGTTTCCATTTATTCTACGAAATAGCTCATCCCAGCGCAAAGGTTACAGATCGTGCTATCCAAAAGCGTTATGTCTTCCCACGTAAGCATATCGATATATAATTATCTATCATAAATCATGCACAAACTGTCTGCTGTGTCAAGTCCCACGTCATAACTGGTTTGGAGCTGCCCAATTCGTCGCTCCCGTTGAAACACAAAAATAGCCCATTCTTACCATAGGGCAGTCTCAAAAGCCACTTCAAGTTTGGTTGATGTTCAAATCTGCGTCGCGTTTGACCACTATATATCTCCAGCAGTCGAACTTCAGGGTCGCTTCTCATACGATAATCAACCAGACGTCTCTTTTCATCTACAACAATTAAAAAAGTGGTTTCTTTAATTTTTGACTTTCAAAACGGCCCCGCTGTGTTTATACACAGGACTTAGAGCTATACAACGACTGATTGCAACAGAAAGTTGTGCCCAAGCCTAACATGCTGTGGCACTCGACACAGCCTAAACTCGACGTGGAGCAGCAAGCAACTTTGAAGTCGAATTTCTCCCCTTGCTTGGAAATATAAAATATATTTACTTATTTAATAATAAAGTCTTTCGAGGTTCTTTCATGTGTCTTGGTGCATGTAAATAACACAGGCCGACAAATTTTAAAGCCAGAGACCAGAACTAACAGTTCCTCCGAAGGATTTTGATGCGCTCAATCGGAATCCGAGCTCAAATTGCTCCTGTACGTCAGATTTTCAAGATATTCTAACCTAAAAGTGCAAATATCTCGTTTTTTAGCTGTTTTTGAGGTTATGTAACCGAACAAGAAAAATGTCTACCACAAAAGTTAATATGGAATTTGAAAGTACTAACCTTCCCCTTTCAAACAAACTTGGATTTATTAGGATATCTATAGTTTTCACCAAAATATTGTAATTTGAAATTTTTTATTTTAGCGTTTTAACCCATTAACGCTGAGGTGTTCAGATTTATACAACGCATTCTCTATTGCTGACGGTACGATATTTTTTCTCCAAAATATTATCTCAGGGATTTTCGAGGGTGCCCTTTCTATTTCCGGTGTCAGTTTTTTGTTATAACCCCTAGAAGATCCAATATGGCGGCTACAATTTAGGGCTTTAAAAAAGAACAAAGGATCCCGCACAAAATACCACCAAAAAAGCGTGTAGTCGTTTGGAACCAAACTTCGCACATTGATAAAACAAAAGAAGACGGACTGCGCGGAATGCTACGGCGCACTCCGTCTGCATTCTATTGTTCACATTCGCTGTATGTGCGCGCCGTTCTACGGCGCAGGCAGTCTTCGATCCGTAGTTGGTACACTGAGCTGGCGACGCTTTTATGACGTGTTATACGTAGGTGATGAAATTCGTTTTTTGCCACAAATATTTCCGTGTTAGAGATCACGTTTGAGTGGCGGGCTAATGGTTGGATGCGCAGGTAATAAAAATCTTTTTGTATTTGAAATATGTCTAGCGGTTACATTTCTTGTCGATCGTGATTTTTGTGTACAGTGAGTTTTAGAATTTCCACGTTACTGTTCAGTATAAGAAAAAAAATAAGTTCAAGAACTTCTTGCGCTAAGAAAGTTAATACGTTTTCTCACGTTTGTGGAAAGTATGAAAAGGAAAAATACCGTCGATCAATTAATGATTCGATAAAAACATCATAATTCAACTGTTATGGCACTTCAATGAAAAATTTGGATGAACCGTGGGTACCAACCTCAATTTGTCATGCTTGTAGATTAAATTTGTCAAATTGGGTAGATGAAAGTACCAGCACGCAGACTGTTATTCAACCACCTGTTTGGCGTGATCCCAACGATCATGATACTGATTGTTACGTTTGCTTATGCAAAACAGGAGGTTTTTCTAAAAAGTATTCGGAGAAGATCGTTTAGCCTGATGTAAAAAGTGTTACACCAGCCAAGATTGGTATTAGAAATCACTCTGATAACAAAAGTGACCGATCAACTCAAAAATCAATGGATATTGACGATCCTAAAGCAACTGAAGATTCTTTTTGGGAAGAATCAGATGATGAATGTCCTAAATTTTTCGACAAAGACGGATTAGACGATGTAATGATATCGAAGGACTCATTAATTTATATAAAATAAATTTATATATGCCAGAGGATTGGCGTCTTTTCACGAATTGGTCTACAGAAAGTCTGAAAGCAGGACTATTACATAATGAAAATAAGTACGCTGCAGTTCCAGTAGGTCACTTAACTACACTGAAAGAATCTTATGATACTTTCCAATTACTCCTGATAAAAATAAAATACTATGCCCGTAATTGGCTTATTTGTGGTGACTTCAAAATGGTAAATCTTATAATAGGTTTACAATCAGTAAACATTTAATACCCTTGTTTTCTTTGCCTTTGGGACAGTCGTGCAAGGGATGAACATTGAATAACGGAGAAATGGCCAGACGGATTAGAGTGGACAGTTGGTCAGTATAATATTGTTTATGAAAGTCTTGTTGACAAAAGGAAAGTATTATTGCCACCACTCCATATGAAACTAGAGTTAATGAAACAATTTGTGAAAGCCCTGAACATCGAAAGGAGAACGTTTCAATTATATCAGATCTACATTTTCGCATTTAAGTGATGTTAAAGTTAACGAAGGTATTTTTGTTTGGACCTGATATAAGAAAACTTATCAAAGATGATCACTTTGTCAAAACCATGCCATCTATTGAAAAGAAGGCATAGTTCGGTTTCAAAGACGTTGTACAGAAACTTTTAGGGAACAATCGAGATCCAAAGTTTAGAACTATTTTATCTAGTACGTTAAAGTATTTTAAAAGATTAGGTTGTTTGATGAGTATTAAGTTACATTTTCTCACATCTCATTTGAATTATTTCCCAGGAAATGTTGGAGCATTCAGTGAAGAAATGGGCGAACGCTTTCATCAAGAGCTTCACCAAATGAGTAAAATTATCAAGGTCGATGCAATGTAAGAATGATGGCCGACTATTGCTAGTCTTAGCAAAGAAATGATAATGACCCTACTAGACATGAACGAAGGTCTCTTTAACGATCGTTTGACATGAAGCGCGAATGTTTCCATAAGAAGACAAGCAATTAGCTTCACCTTCATTGGGCATGCAATCGTAAGTCTTGCCTTAGCTGGCTAGGCAATCGTAAGTCTTGACTAAACTGGCTGGACGATTCAAAGTCTTGCCTTGACTGACTGGGCGATTCAAAGTCTTGCCTTGACTGGCTGGGCGATACAAAGTCTTGCCTTTATTGGTTAGACAATTCAAAGTCTTTCCTTGATTGGCTGGGCAATCTAAAGTCTTTCCTTTATTGGCTGAGCAATCTAATCTAAAAGAATGGGCGATCTAAAGTGTTGCCTCAGTTGACTGGAAAATATTAAGTACTTCGTGCCTTTATAGGATGGGAAATCCAAAGGCTTGCCATAATTGGCTGATCAATCTAAAGTCTTGCCTTAAATGGCCGGCAAATATTAAGTACTTTCTTGCTTAGCTGGACAATCCCAAGTCTAGCCTAATGTGACCGGAAAATATTGAGTCTTGCTTTAGCAAGCAGGAAAATCCTAATTAAATTTACAATATTAAATAAATAATAATAGTAAGTTTTTTTAAAGTCCTAACTGTTTTCCATATTCGCTCTTCTAGAAGTTATATGAGGGTGGATTGATAAGTTTCCGGCCTGACCAAGAAAAACAACGTTTTTAAGAATTTTTTTTTTTATTTCTCAACATAATCTCCTCCAAGGCTGATAC
>NC_046657.1:163613484-163624818 GCF_010883055.1 Belonocnema kinseyi
GTGTGCTCTGAAACCTAAACTAACATGGCGATCGGGCTGAAACTATAGCTACAAGCTATCTAAGGATGGTACTATAGAACGCCAGCTCAAGGTAGGCCTAGTAACAAAAAATGAGCCAATCGAAAAGGAACCCCCCAAAAACCCCTCAGACAACATTTTTGAGGGTAAATGGCATACCATCTCGGCGTTAATGGGTTAATAAGCTAAAATGAAAATTTTCATTCCAAGGTTAGTCCGCTTGTAGTCTGGAATTCAATTATTTCACGAAATGTAAAAGACTAAAGTCGCTGCTCCCAGGGTTAGGTGGGTTAGCCAGCGTATGATTTAGTAGAAGTGATTTCTGGGTTTAGGTGGATTAGCAGGTGGGTGTGTTAACCCACTTGTGGCATAGAACTTCATTCTTCCAAGTAAAATATGCGACTAAACTTATTGTTCCCAAAGTCAGGTGGGTTAGCATGCTTGCAGCTTGTTAAAGGTGGTTTCTATCCCTAGGAATCGGCTTCCGTAGAAATGAAAAGACACGGGTTCCATTTTTTTATTGTTTCATCAATGTGCGAAGTTGGGTTCCGGACGACTGTACGCTTTTTTGTTGGTATTTTATGCGGGATCCTTTGTTCTTTTTAAAGCCCTAAATTGTGGCCGCCATATTGGATATTCTAGGGGTTATAACAAAAAACTGACACCGACAATAAAAAGAGCACCCTCGAAAACCCCTGATGTAATATTTTTAAGAAAAAATATCGTACCGTCAACAATAGATAATGCGTTGTATAAATCTGAAGACCTCAAAGTTAATTGGTTAAAAGGCTAAAATAGAACATTTTAAATTACATTATTGTGGTGAAAAATAAAAATATCCTAATAAATCCAAGTAGGTTTGTAAGGGGAAGAGTAGTACTTTTAAATTCCATATTAGCTTTGCGGTAGACATTTTTCTTGTATAGTTACATAACCTCAAAAACAGCTAAAAAATTCGTTTTTTGCACTTTTAGGTTAGGGTATCTTGAAAACCTGACATACAGGAGCAATTTTGAGTTCGGATTCGGACTCAGTGCATCAAAGTTCTTCGGAAATGTTTGGTCTGCTTTTTGGCATTTGACTTTTGTCAAATTTTTTCGGCCTGTATAATCTGATGCTTGACTTTAGTGACATTTGCGTATAATATTGCAAAGTTTTCTTTCAATAATATAAACTAATATAAACTTTTTCCAAATTAGGTGCAATTTTCAGCAGTTCAAATTCATCCGGAAGAAGTTCATCAGACACGCTTAGTTATCTTTCTCAACGCTTACGTGCTTTTGTACACCTAACAAGTGATCGTGTTTATTACGGATTTATTGACAGTCACAACTTTTATGGTAACGCGTATCCTATGTGGGTTATACGTCGAATTCCAGCAGATAATTCAGAAGAAAGAATTTACATAAGAGCGCGCGATGGCAAAGGTGCATATTCAAAAATTAAACATCTTCAACATCCTATCAATGTTAATGATGATATCCCCGGACAACCCAGGTGCTGGTTATTAACGCAAAATGACACACTTCTAATAGCAGATCTGCGCCCTCACAATTATGAGCCAATGCCGGATGATAGATTTTCCCGCTGTTTTGTACGATTGTCAGGTGTTAACTCTGTTTATGTCGGGGAACTGTATATTAAACGAAGTGGCCGTCCTAGCTGGATTTTGTGAAAAAACTGGATATTACGAACTAAATATTAAAGAATTTGATTTTATTCGTCAATATATGCGAATTGGTAATATCCATAATATTAAGGATTGTACCCCTACAAAATATGTTGTTATATAAAGGAGAATCGTAATCTAAAAACTATGGTACATATAAAAATAGAAACATTATTGTCCAAAAATTTATCGTACTCGTTTTTATTTTAATCCTCCTTATTACTTATATTTTTTATTATTTAGATTTATGTCCAATGTCTTATAATCTGGTTTTAAAACATTGCTTTGTATGTGCAGTCTGGCATAAATATGTAAATGCACAGTAAAGCAAAAAAAATTATGTGCATGGTGCTGCAATAAGTGAATTTTTGCCATGTTTTCATTTTAAATGGATAATCTTTCTTGGTAGATTCAATGTATTTGTGACACTTGAGAATTAAGTCATAAGCTGCATGCTTGATATTGATTTATATTACACAATTAAACTTCGTTATCTCCATAACTTAAACCCACTTAAAACCTTCCATTACGAGTTAGAAAATATCAAAAAATTGAAACATTACTAGACATTAGAAACTAAATGAATCCAAATTTTAAAATTATTGATATTTGTTCAAGAACCACGGTTCAAAAACTATATTGATTTAAACTAAGATTCTAGAAAGAAAAACGGTCATTGACTTTTTTCAACTTAATAATTTGTTGAAAAATTTGGCTTTTTAGTAAAACTGTGAGGAACCCTAGAAATCATAAGGACGTTACATTTATAACAGAATGGAGAAAAAATATGGAGTTACAGTACTAATGTTATAACCAAATGATCGTATGGATGATGCTGCTGATGAAAACTTGATTCTAATAGAACTCGATCTACATCAAAGTAATTTAAGCAAGCGTATTTTTGCAGTGTTTACCATTTAAGGTACTTCTCAATTTTCTAGCTGAATGCACATACATTTGTGATTTTCATTAAACTGTCCATTTAACAGTAAACAAAAATTCTAAGTCTGTGAAACAAGATTCGAAATTCTCTGATGCCTCAGATTATGCTGAAAGTAATTTCACAGGCTACATTGAAAATTATAAACATTTAACGTTATAGGTGATAAAAAAAAAAGAAAAGGGCTAATAGGCTTAAAGGCTCTCAGCTGGCAGAATGATAAGAGGATGATTCTTCTAAATTCTGCACGTATATTGCCTTGCTGTTAATAGTAATGCTAATATAATAAAAACTAGAGCTTTTTTTAAGAAGTAGTAAATACGAGAAAAAATAGGTCCAAAAGTTTTTTTCTGGCTGCAGAGTCTAAATAATATCTAAATGATTCTTTTTGCCGATTCAGAGCAAGGCTCGAATCATATTTCCATATACATCGGTATAGATCTTAGTGGCCAAGTTCTGTATTAGTTATTTATTCTTTATCTTTCACTCACTTTATTAAACATGTGCTCTTTTCTTTCAATCCTATGATAAAAACATGTAATATAAGTGGCCATCCGAATAGAATTAACTTCATTTACTCTTGATAGTTCTAAAATCCATTGTCTTTCTTTCGAGACAAATTTTCTTCTATCTGATTTTAAATAAATATCTTTCTATACATTTGTAGAAAAAGATTAGTGAGGGTGAAAAGCGTACGTTTGCAACATTATGTAATTTAAATAACAAGTCGAAATCCATAATTGGGCTCCCTGACATGTTAACTTCGATTATTTGGCCATTGCCTACAACAAAATAGCTTGAAAATATTTGGCCATTATTTCCAACTATTTAGGGTTGAATACAGCTCTTCTTGGACGAGCAACGTAGAAGGTTGAATGTGACTTCGAGATTTCCTTCTGCCTTGAAAATAAATAAATTTGTCAATTTATATTTATTATTAGCCAGAAATATAAAAAAAACCTTCATAATTATATGCATATAGTTCATTTCTAACCAGAAAATCTTTAGCAAATCCAAATTAAACTTGGTGGGGACCTCTTCTTCTGAGAATGGATAATCATCATCTTCATCCGTATTTTGTTTGGTTTTTTTTGTATTACCTTCGGCTGTTTCTTTGCCCTTTGTTCTAGTACCGTCTTGCTCCTGAACTTTGAGTTTGGATCGTGTGACATTTGTTGCTGGTAATAAAGCTGCCAAAAGTATCAGAGCTTTTAAATCTTCTAAAAACAAGAAAAGTTGCCATATAAAATCTAGGCTTTCTATCATAACTCTTAGTTAAAACTTATATCTATTCAGTTCAACGACAGGCAAAATTTATCATTTTTAATGATAGAAACTTTTTTCATTATATTCGATTTTCTTTTCTAGCGTTCACATTATTTATGTGAATCAAACAAAAGTTCATAATCCTGAGTAAAACGTGAAATAAATCTATTTCTTTTCATACCATTTATTTTTCAAATTCAAATAATCTGGGATACTTTTCGTTGATTTCCTCACTACTGAGAATTTCTTCCTCAATCCATTGACATATAGTTAATAGTTTCTTTGAGGGAATTGACAATTTCGGACTTCGTTTGGGATTCCCGCAATCTCAAGCTGATCCAAAAAATCTACGCGATCAAAATAAAGTTTAATGTCTTATATTGCAAAAGGCATCTGAAAATCAAAATTCTAAAAATGTTTTCGTGCAGGGTTTTAACTCACTTCAAAAATAATCAACTGTGTCAATAGTGGCATGATTTTGAAAAAGATTAGGAAGATAGTCTAAAGACTTTTTTTAAAGTGCTGAGCTTATAAATAAATCACGCAGGCCTTATTTATTTCGTTTGAACTTATGATTTAAACTTTAAAATTACAAGCCACACTAACGTTTCTTTCAGTGATGAAAAATATAAAAATTGAACAAAAAATTATTGCAAGGAAATTCTATAAGATTATATTGATAATTTTGCACCCTATTCAGTTATTTCGAATTAAAAAAATATTTTTGTTGCCATTTGATGACATTTTTTATACACATTTTTTTATTGTATTTCTAATCCAAGGAAAACTAGAGATATGCAGACAAAGAACAAAAAAATATTCAAGAAAAATTGCATAGAAAAAACTAATCTAATTCTGATTTATACTATTTGCAATGAGGTGAACAAAGTGTTTGAAAATAATTCCGACTTCACTAATTTAAATGAAATTAATTGTAGGTAAGGTAGGGCTTAAAGCTCTGTTGAAATTTTGGAATATAGTTTAAAATATACATCAACATATCTGTATAACGCATTTAAGGGGGTAGTAGGGTTAATTCGGTCAAAAAAGGCCATTTTTAAACGATTTTCTTTAGAAGAAACGGTCATTGCAACTTTATTTTATTTATTGGTACATAATAAAATAACACTTCAAGAATATTTTCAACATTTTTCAGTAAAAAATAAATATTTTTAAGCTTGTGTCAGCAAATTTCCGGATACGCCCCGAAAAAAGTTACTTTGCCGTGCTACGCAGAACTCAGGACTATGAGTTTCCCTAGGTCGCTACGCTGATTTTGTTTGTTTTTTTGTTTAGGTAATATTGAGAAGAGAAAACACCGATTTTCGAGAAAAAATCGACATTATTTATTGTGAAGTAAATCATGATAATTGTAAAAATTAATAAAATTCAGCATTACGACCATGAAAATTACGTATAGAAATAGTGCACAAAACTGTATAAGGATCAGTCAGTGGATTTTAAGTTACAGTTAGCACCAGCGTTGAAAACGTTGAGCGCTAGAAAAACACTTCAAATTAATCAACCAATGAAATCAAATCGACCAAAAAAATAAAATCAAAATCAAATAACTTTCAACTTCTTGGACGCCCAGATGTAAATAATAATTCTAGTATGTAAATTTTGAAATTTGGTAAATTTAAAGTTTGTTTTCTTTAAATTTGGAATAATTTTAAATCTTACATATGTAAAATAAGCCTATTTGAGCGTTGACGTTTATCTAGTACAAGAATGGACGTTTGGCGAGCATAGAAAATAAGTATTTCCGAAAATTTTGAGTTCCCAGCGGAAAAGGGTTAACTTGTTGCGAAATTTTGAAACATCTATTCTCTGTTACATTGTTTTAACTATTTTCAAAGAAGAATACACTGAAATTTAAAATTTTCGTGACTAATAAAAGATTAATTATTTTATTGAGCATTGCCTATTTTTGAGGCTATTCATATTAAAGTCTTGTTTAATTTGAAACTAGCATATTTTATAACTGTTTAATTATAAGTTCTTTGAATTGCAAACGCTTTTAATCTGAAACATCCACTTTTGAAATATTAATAATCATAGTATAAGTCAGAAAGTAATACAAAGATGGTCCCTTATCAGAGTCTTTCCGTTTCTCATTAGCGAAAAAAGTGATAAATGCGATAGGCACGTGCACCTAATCCTTTTACATCTTCGCATTATGGAATTTGTTTTCGCTGCTAGGATCACGAAAAGTCTTCTTTCATATTTAAAGAATTTGATTGAAGACTTTTTCTAAGTAGTTGGAAAACTTCATCCTGAGGTTAACTTTATTAACAAGTCTCATTATTTGGTACACTACCCTGAATGCTTTAAGTGGATAGGACTTACAACGCTGTACTGGTGCATGAGATATGAAGGGAAGCATGGAGAATTAAAAAGAACGGGCTCAAGTTATTCATAGCTTAAAAAATTGCCCAAAAAATCTTCTGCGAGTTTGTTAATGTGCAGAAAGTACACAATGGGGAAGAAAAGATTTTAAAATATCCTCTATCCTCATCCGGGGCGGTCAGTCGCTTGATGTAGAGGATACTCTTAGCAGACAAGACTTTTTAGATCTTGGTTACAGGAGCACTGATGACGTATTTTAATCTAGGTCTGTGAAAGTCAATAGAGATGTTTTTTAGAAATCGGTTCCTAGTTTGTTCGCATGCTCAAGAATCACAGAATATTAATCTCCCCCAATTTGGTTTTATAAAAGAAATTATCATTTTAACGCAAAAGAAGTCTACCTTCTTTGTTCAAACTGTGAGATACTGCATTTGGATTCCAATTTGAATGCTTATTCAGTTAGTTATAGAGCTGAAGATGGTCCTTCTACTTTTCTCTCGTCAAAAAACTTGCCCATTATAAGCCCTTTTCTATTTGGACTGAACCGACTTTCAATAAGCTATTTGTTAGTTTACGTCACATAATCCTCTAACTTCTCTTTTTGGAAAATTAATTCTTGTTGATAATTCCATAGATGAATATGTTGAATATAATATTGGGTATTTGGATTTTAAAGCAAGGACAGCCCTCAATAAATAAACCCGTAGTCATAAGCCTTTCAAATTATGTTGAATAGAAATTATTCAATGAGCTTCAAATAACTGAATTTATTAGTGTGCATCTCGTTTTGTATTCTGTAAATTTTGTGAAATAAATTTCATTAATTTATATTGAAATTCTTTTCGTTTTGAAATTTACATTCATGTAGACGTGTGCAACTTTAACTGATGTTTTAAGGAAACGTCCCCTTGTACCACCAATCTTAGAGAAAATAGAAAACAAAGACTTCGGAGAAGAGGAAAGACCCATATTTGTTCGAATATTGGTTGCCGACTTAGCAGAAGCGAATAATAATGATTTTTTTATTGAATATTTTTTCTATATAGTGTTGATAAACTTTTAATTTACTTTTTCATTTCTTTTATATGAAGTGACAACATTCTTTTTTAAAATATTTATCCTCCTAAATAAGCTAAATGGGCAGTAGCTAAGACAAATGTACGAGAATTTCCTTTTTATGGGAAAGTGAATCTCTGGAAATCGGAAGTTCTGTAGTTTGATTCCCAGTGGAGCGAAGAGAATAGATCTAATTACAGAAAAAATGTAATTTTGAAATTTTAATAAACTTATTTTTCATCTGGTCTGAATTGACGTTAAATACTTTCTGTTATTTGAAGAGTCAATTTGATTGATAGTGTTCACTTCTATTTTCACAGATGATGGAATAATATTTGCACTGATTGTTGGTAACTATTTGTGATGATAATACGGTTTACTTGAAATTACGCGTACCATAAATATAACACCTGGCTTGAAATAGGTCTATTAAAAAATAAAATTCTTTCTATCACTCTAATAGATTAACGGAAAAGCACGCGACAGAAAATCGGGCGTTCTGTAGTTCGTTTCCCAGTAGAGCAAAGAGAGTAGATTCTTTTTCGAAAGAATTTAAGTTAAAAATATGATGAATATGTAATAATTAAACAAATTTCTATAAAATCATTGTAAAATAGGAAAGAATATTTAATTTCCATTCTGTAAGCATTATTTTTTTATATATCCGACTCATGCTCTTTTTTACGATCATAGCATCCGAAACAAACAGATTGTCCGAATACTACCGACAATTCGGTTTTCAAAAAATGGCGTTATTTAATATTAGGAGCCTAAATCTCAGTGATAATTCCCGTAAATTGGCATCTATAATTTCACATCAAATATATAAAGCGAAATTTCTTTTATATTTTAAATTTTTAGCGAAAACTATTGAGTGCTAAATGATATATTTTCAAATGTTTAAACTGAAGATGTCAGACCTCATAGTAGAATATCGTAAAGTTAACTTACACCTGAGATTTGGTGCAAATTATAGGTCCTAAAAATAATAGCATCATGTTTTAAATTATGAAGTGTGATTTTATGGTTGAAATAGTAAAAATATTTAATTGAAGCGTCCTGCAGTTAATATTCCGCTAAGAAAACGGGAAAATTCCTTTTAGTTCATTTTAAATGGGATTTAAAAAATCGCATTTTCGTTCCTTAAGCATCGTACTGCGGAAATATTTTCCTTTGCAATGTAAAATTACTGAAATGTTAGTTAACAGGTTTAGACCGAGGTCCCTTGCACTGTATAGTACACTTTCTTAATCTATTGCCAAAAATTTTAGATTCAAAGAAAAGAAAATGTTAATTCGAATGTAAAATATTGTATTAATATTTTTCTTCCTATAAAATTTTTATGTAACTATATCTTAACTATTGATCACATTCATGTTCAGAAAAAATTCGTGCTTAATTTTTCAAAGCATTTAGCTTTTGAACTTTTTTCTAATAAAATAAAAATTTTAAAAGTTTGCATCTCGGATTAATTTACATAAAAAATTATTAATGGATTATCAATTATAAAAAAAAACTGATTACCAATAGACAATGCTAGAAAATAAAAAATAAAAATTTTCCAAATCTCTCTTTTGCATCGTTTCAAGCTAAATAGTATAATGTGCTCGATTTATTTCAATCATCTTAATTCTAAATTTCATTTAAATATATTCTATGATGATTTATTCAATAACAAGTTGTATAAAATATACAATCTATATTTTTTAAATCATCCTCACATAATTATTAATATTTTACATTACTGTCTATTAATTTACATTAAAATTTTTGATTTTATTTACTTCTCTAATTGTTTATAAAAACGACAACTTTAAAATAGATTATTTCGAAATTCAATTAGTTAGCAGGACGTATAAAAATGTTAGCGCATTTTCTTCAGATATTCGGTGTTGGTATATATTTTAAATAATTTAATTCATACTGATGAATAACACGACTGCGATTTACCAAAAAATCAAATTCCCGACAATGTACAATTGCCAAGTAATAAAACCACTGACAACAAATTTCCAAATTATGAATGTTCCGAACTAAAGTAATAAAAAAATGGTTTTTGTTTGCTAAATAAATATTACATATTCATTAAGAACACAATAACTATATATCTGTATTAAAGAAATTTTTGCTTAATTTTTAGAGTATTAAAATATTATTTTTTGAATTTAAAATAAAAATAATTGTATAAAAATCGTATGGCAATTGTATAAATAAATTAATTTACTAACACGTACCCTTCGTACGGAAACAGAAAATCACTGAATGTTCTTTGTACCTTGAATTAAAAAAAAAGTTGTATGATTTAATTTAGCCATATTTTATCTCTTGAAGCTTCTTTTTAATTTTTCTTTTGATTAACAATTTGATTTTTAAAAACATTTAAAAAATCTTTTTTTTTAATACCATACACATTCTGAAACAACATGTTACATTTAAACATATATTCTTTTCAATTATTGTTATTTAAAATTTTTCAAATTATTTTATACATTTTTAAATATTAGAAAAATTTCTCTCATCAATATATCTGTTTATCTGATCTTAAATAAATAATTCACATTCAACAAAAAACCTTAATAATATTCTTGATATTTTTGAATTTTCAGGTTCGTCTATTTTATAACTCGACAATTTTCTATCGGGAATTTTGTACTTCTGGAATTTTTAAATACGGGGATATTGTAAACTACCATGAATTTTATTAGTTAGAAATTTTTTAATTCAGGATTTTTACATTTTGGCAATTTCATCATCTTAGGAGTTTTATTTTTTGGGATTTTCAGTCGTGCCCCGACAAATTGCCAATTTTAAACTTAAATACACACAAAATTTGTCCGAAAGTGAGTTTTTTGCTTTTCTAAACTGCCTGAGTATGGGCCCTTACTGCCACGTTGCAGGAATTGTAAAATTGTGAATTTTTAAAAATTGATTTTTGACATCGGTTTTGGGGGGTAACTCTATGGACGCGAAAATTCTATTTGGGGTAACTCCATAAAACGGCTTATGGGAATTTCGTGTTTTTAAATTGATCGGGGTGTGAAAGGGGGGGGGGGTACATTCAAAATCTATGGAAATGCGATGCTATCGAATAGACACGCATGTTAACTTAAGCGTTCGAGGGTCCTCGTAGGGGAGAGTTCATCTATTTTACTTTTAATGAAAGTGCCTGGAGAATAAAAAAGCTATCAACCTCGAGTCTAACTGTGACTTTTTTGGTGAGTACTTGTTTATCGTTGAGTTCAGAAGCAAACTGCATTCAAAACCTTCTTCCCAGTGGGCGAAAAATTTGTCGACGTCTTTACGACATCGTTACGACATCTTGACGACAACTTAATGACATCCTTTGTCCATGTCCTTACAGTGTCTTTACAATATCTTAAAGACATCGTCAGATCATACGACATATTTACGATATCGTAAAGACGACTTAGCGGAATGGACATAGGATGTCGTAAAGTTCTCTTAAATATTTCGTAACGACGTCCTAAAGGCGTCGCCAAATTTTGTGCCCATAGGGATTGTTTCGCTACCGTGGAGTTACCCCCTTTTCAAACTTTTAAAATCGTAGCTTCCAGACTTTTTCATTCAGAGGCATCTAATTCATACAGGTCATGTATATGCATAAGTACTCACTGGGAAAACTATACAGCATTAATTACCTCATATACCGTAATTCGTTCTATAACGTAAAAATTTAAGTTTATAACGCTATCACATTCTATTTTTTGTTTTGTAACCTCGCGAGTGTTCGAGTAGTCAGCAAGCGATCACAGAAAAAATTTAAGATAAAGTTTACATCGATTCCAGGTGAAAGTTTCACCGGAACCGAAATTAACCTTGTCAGATAAACTTTACATAAATCCAAGATAATTTCCGATTTTTGATCTTGCCTGGATAATCTTTCATTTTATAATGGCTCAATTTTTATTCGAGATACGAGGGTAGTTCAATAAGTCCTTAGAATGACCAACAGATGGCGCGTGTATCGCTCCAAATCATCTGTTTTCAGTCAGCACCACTCCCGACTAGATATATG
>NC_046657.1:163624918-163645142 GCF_010883055.1 Belonocnema kinseyi
AGAGCTCCAAGGAGATTATGTTGAAAAATAAAAAAAAATTTACCCAAAAAAAATTGTTTTTATACTTCATTCTAAGGACTTATTGAACTACCCTCGTAGCCAGCGCTATTCAGCGTCGTTTAACTTCATTAAATTTGACAGAAATGGGGATTTCCATCTGTAAGTTACATTTTGCGCTTTTGCTAAATGGTATTAAATAAGTTCTAATTTGTATACAATAATAAGATTTATTTCGGAGGAGGTATATCAGTAAGTTAAATTTTTTTTGTGTTAAATTTTCTTGATTCTACATGTTTTGCCGAAATTTGCTCACTTGAGCGCGACGCAGTCTACGAGTTCAGAATTATTTTCCTAACCTCAGTGAAACTTTCGCCGAAATAAGTTAAAAAAAAACAATAATTAATTGTATAAACAAGTGGGACGACGGTCGTTGTGGCTAAAGCGTAGGATTTGGACCCACTCCTTCGGCTTGCGGGTTCGATTCCCGCCTTACACTCTGGAAGAGTTTCGGCGGCCCATGCGGTGAACACTAGCCCAGCAAAGGAGTTGTTCATCTCCAGAGAGTCGTGGGACCGGTACCTCTAGAGAAAAAGGTTTTCTCTAAGTACTTGAGGCTGTTGCTCCTGGTGGTTCGGAACCAACCTTAAACCGTAGGTCCCCCTTCCACCACCAAGTAAGTGTGGAGGCTGTGTAAAGGAATAGAGAAGAAGGTGTAAGAAAAATGTTAACCCTTAGGGGATATATTAGAAGCTTCCAATCCACTCATACTCTGCCTTTTTCCCATTGCTGCTAGGGACGCTATAGCAGACGACAGCAACAAATTTAAAATTCAATTTTTTTTGTGATATTAGTACGTTATAATATCGTACAAAGCTCCGGGACCTGATTGTAGCTCCGTCCTGTACAACTACTTATAAAAAAACATTCTTTGGTGCTTGGAATAAAAAAATGCGAAATTTTTATCATCGTCGTCTAAAATATGGACAATGGTGCTTACTCCCTTTAGTTTTTCCATCATACATTACTCAACGAGTGATTTCATATTTACTCGTTAAACATTGTGAAATTCTCCGAGCTTCCCAAGACAGAATAATAAAAATACATACTTCTTGTTTAAATAAAAATGATATGATTTTATCCAGGTAAAATATACATACATGTGCGGGATTTTAACTTCTATCAAGTAAATCACATCACACTATGGAGAAATTTTGAGGCTACCTAGCCCGAAGCATCAGGATATTCATCGCTTACGGTGTTCTCAAAATTCTATACAAATAAATTTTTCCTATATTCTGCAAAATGAGAAATCTTGTTTATTTGATATTAAGCCTGGACGTTATTTTCAACTCTGTTGGTAAGTGAAAAATAAACAATATCATTTTTTATATTTGCGTATAATCACTATGTTGTCACATCTGTTACACGTGTCTGAATGTTAAAAACTAGTTAAATTTTATGATATTAAACAATTATATTTAGTGATATTATTTTCCTGCTACTCACCTATGATAATTGAAAGAAAGTTTGAATCACTTCTATCATTTAGTATTTTTTAGGTTTTTTAAGAAAAATATTATACCTCAGAAGATATAATTTTGATCGCTTTCTGTCAAATTTTTAGTTTCCCAAGCCAAAATATCACACTTATCTCTCAAAAATGTTTTGAATACCTTTTTAACATTTCAAATTTATAAATATTTTTTGTCTTTTCACAGAGATATCTGCAGGTATGTCGCTCCATGAAAGGGACTTACTAGCAAATTTTGGAAAGAGCAATGAACCTGCGCATCATGAAGGTAACCTTAGTATAAATAAAAACTGAAACAGGAACATTAATTAATAAATAGTTTTAAACCGTTAGAAATATATTTAAATAGAAGAAATTTTACACGCATGGAACCACATTGTACCCAATATTTTTAAGCAAAATTTTCGAAAAAGTATATAATACCGCCATTTAATATTTCCATTGATATCTATTTTTGAACGCTCATTCCTTTTTGAAGCAAGCCGTTTCAGAATCCGTCGGAGAAACGGCAAGCTAGTATTTGTGATTCCCAGACATCGTTTTGGACGGTCTTGTTAATTTTTGATTGAGGGTGTAGAATCGCGAGTTTTAGACTCCTAGCAAACATTTTAATATAATGTAGCGCGTCACGCCTCATGGTCTGTGATTTCAGTGTTTTGTAATAGATTTTGCGAATTGACTTCGATTCAAGTACATATAATGACAAGATTTGGTTTATGTTATCGCGGGTGAAATATATATTTTTATCTACGTTTCTTGATAATAATGTCAAAATGTTGAACCTTTATGGAGTATATTTCGCAATCGATGTCGCGAATTTTTTTCTAAGAGCTATTGAATATTCATGGCAATACTGCGAATCGATTCTTTTGTTCTCAAAATGGTGACTATGGAACGATCTAGATTTTTTTACACATGTATACGCTTTTTCTCCCTCTGACCGAAATGAGATCTGTTAATGTTTTTTAGGTTAGGGAAATCCTATCCCCTGCCAAACTATTAAGATCTGCGTCTTTTGAACTGACGTAGTGATATAAAAATTTCTCTCAACTCTGGAAAGTCTTTCTTAAAGGGTAATAGAAAAGCATCAAAATTCAAAATTATAATTTTTTTAATAATTTGGCAAGAGGCCGAAGCTGCGAACGACGCCCATTTTTTTTATCTTTTTCGTGAAGTGTTCAAACGTCCTTGATGAAAACTGAACGCAGGATACTTTTAAAACAGTAAGGCTTAATTCTGAAGTAAGAAATACCCTTACATACATTTGTGCAGTAGCTGTCCCATGCTCATTAATTGATGCCGAATTTCTATCTGAATACGCAGAGATCGTCAAAGTTCTACTGTCTCCAGAAGTTTGAACAAAGGGCCATCTAGTGGCTGAATGCGCTTGGCATTTGCCTTTTGACAAATTAACCAATACAAGAAAACAATTTCATCAGATGCAGGACCATGACATAGGCAGGTCCTTTGGCAGCGCTTGGACTATAGCAATTTACATGATGCGTAAAAAACAGCGATTGCGGAATCCGTGGTAGCTTCCGTCGGCTTCCGTCGGACTTCTCGATTAGATGGTAATGAATTACAGTACGCGCAATTCTGGATGAACATTTCAGCATTACGTACATTGCGCACTTGAAGATCTTGAATTTATGTTTGTGTACATCGACGGCATTCTCATGTCTTCCTTAATAACCAATGGGCATGAAAAACACCTCAAGATCACCTTTTAACGCCTTCCAGAGTATGTTATGTGCACCAAGATTAGCAACTACCGATTCGGAGTGTCCGAAATTGAACCTATTTTCCGAAAGCACTTCCTGAGCTTGTTTTCCATTACAAAAATAGCTAGTTCTTACAATAGAGTAGGCCCAAAAGCCACGTTTAAGTTTGGTTGGTGTTCAGATCTGCGTCGCGTTTGGTCACTATATGGCTCCGTCTGTCGAACTTCAGGGTCCCTTTGATTACAAAGATCAAGCAGACATATCTTACCGCCTAAAACCATTAAAAAAGTGGTTTGTTAAATTTTAGATTTTTGAAACGGTCCCGGAGTGTTTATAAATAGGACTTGGAGGTATAAAACGACTGAATGCAACACAGAGTTGTGCCCAAGCCTGACACTGGCGCTGTGCATAGCCTAAACTCGACGTGAAACAACACGCAATGGAGGAGTCGAAGTTCTGCTCTTGCTTGGCAATCTAAAATATATTCACTTTATTATAACTAAAGTCACTGGGGGCTCTTTTACGTGGATTGGAGCATGTTAATAATCTAATGCTTGACTTTAGTGACATTTGAGTATAATTTTGCAAAGTTTTCTTTTAACTTTTATTTTTCTAAATTAGGTGCAATTTTCAGCAGTTCAAATTCACCAAGAACGAATTACACAGCAACGCTGGATAATAATTCACAACGTCCTCGTGTTTATGTACACCTAACAAGCGATCGTGTTTATTCTGGAATTGTTGATACTCTCACCTTTCATGGTGACTTAATTCCTACATGGGTTAAACGTCGAATTCCAGCAGATAATTCAGAAGAGAGAGTTTACATAAGAACGCCCGTTGGCAAAGGTGCATATGCAAAAATTGATCATCTTCAACATCCTATTAATGTTAATGATGATATCCCCGAACAACCCCGCTGTTATCTAACGACGCTAAATGACACACTTCTAATAGCAGATCTGCGCCTTTACAATCACGAGACACTGCCGGAAATTAGAGTTTGCCGCTGTTTTGTACGATTTTCAGGTATTGACTCTGTTTATGTGGGGGAAGAAGTGGCCGTCCTAGCTGACTTGTGTGAAAAAAACTGGATATTACGAACATGATATTAAAGAATTTGATTTTATTCGTTAATATACGCGAATGGGTAATATCTATCTTATTCGGTATTGTGCCACCAGAAAATTTGTGTTTATATAAAAAAATCTTAATCTGAAACCTATGGCACATTTACGAATAGAAACACTATTGTCCAAAAATTTATCTTTCTCGATTTTATTTTAATCGTTCTCATAATCTATATTTTTTATTATTTAAATTTATGCCCAATGTCTCATGATCAGGTTCTAAAGCATTGTTTTGTATGTGTAGTCAGACATAGATCTGTAAGTGTACAGTGAGCTTCACGTCGATTTAAATTATCCAATTAAACTTCGTGATCTCCATAACTTAAAACCACTTAACACGTTCCCTTCCAGAATGAAAAATATCAAAACATTAAAACACTCGAAATGAGAAACAAAATTAATTAGAATTAAAAAAGTATTGACATTTGGTAAAGAACCACAGTTTAAAAAATATACTGATTTAAATTTTGTATATGTGATGCTGCTGATGAAATCTTGAATATAATGAAACTCGATCGACTTCAAGGTAATATTAACAATCTTATTTTTGCGGTGTTTAACATTTAAGGTGTTTAACATTTAAAGTTATAGGTGATAAGAAAGGAAAAAAGAGGCTAAGAGACTGAAAGGCTCTCAGTTGGCAGGATCCCAGTGGGCACAAGGTTTGGCGACGTCTTTACGACAACGTTACGACATATTTAAAACAACTTTACGACATCCTATGTCCATGCGTTAAGGTGTCTTTGCGATACCGTAAATAAGTCGTATGATCTGACGATGTTTTTACGATATCGCAAAGACACTGAAACAGCATGGACATATGATGTCGTAAAGATGTCGTTACGATGACGTAAAGATCTTGCCAAATTTTGTGGCCATTGGTTATGACAAGAGAACGATTCTTCTAAATTCTGCAGGTATTTTGCCTTGCTGCGACAAGTAATTATAATATAATAAAAACTTTAACTTTTTTCAAAAAGTAGTAAATACCAAAAAAATGGATCTAAAAGTTTCTTTTTGGCCGCAGATATTGAACAATCTCTAAATTCTTTTTTCACCGACTCAGAGCAAAGTGTTAATCATATTTCAATATGCCGCGAGTAAAATTGTTTCGACTTAAGTGCGACTTGATTATGTATTTACTTCGTTTCCTAGCCATCGATGTCTGGCTGCGTCTCAAAACTGAGTCGAGACATCATCTTACTTTTTTGGCCACGACAGGTAAAACGGCGTTTGCTTGTCTCAAGTCGACATTTGTCTTGGCTGAGATGTCGAGCCTTTTTCGGCTCATAAAAGAGATTAAACTTGATGAATTAGAAATTTTTAATTATTAAATTAGTTATTTTTAATTAAAAAATTAAAAATCTCTGGGTCTGAAAGAGTATAATCCTGAAAAAATTTTCTTTAAAAAAATAAATATTGCATCCGTGACAAAAAGCCCAAACGATAAAGCGCCCTTCCAATGATATTTGCGCAAGCCCCATGAAGTTTAACGCGTATTTCTCTTAATAAAAAAAGACGTTTTTGTAAATTTTATTCAGAATTCTCAATATTAGGTGAATCGAGTTCGAAAATCATTATTTCTCCTCACAATTAGTCACAGAATGCGAATAAAATATTACTTTTCAAATATCACCCCCATAAGCCTGCTTTATAAGTTCCCAAAAAACCCCCACAAGTCAAAAAATAAGTTTTTTGAGTTTTTGGGACTAATTATGATTTCTTTGCGGTTTTTTAACGCATATTGTTTTAAGTACATGGAATACTACTTTATTCTGACGATTAGGTGTTTACTTAAATTGTTTGAACAATTTATTATTGTTTGAACAATTTATTATTGTTTTTAGCAACTTTCTCTTAGAAAAGGGTTAGAAAGTCAAGGTTTTTTCTAAATTTTTCAAGTTATTTTCAACGTTTCAGTTAGAGCGAGGTAACAATTAATTAAAGTTATTAAAAATAATTGTTTAACTAATTTTTTATGAATTATAACAATATTCTTTTAGAATAATGCTACAAAGTTGCGATTTTTTCCTGAAATTTTTTACTTTTTATAACTTTTCAATGAGAGTTAAGTAATAATTAATTCACATCAACAAAATAATTGTTTCGGCAATCTATTATTATTTAATTTAATTTTTCCGAAATAATTTTTTAAACAAATTGTTAATGTTTATAGCTATCTTCTTCTAGATTAACACTACATAGTTGCGGTTTTTTCTGAAATGTTTAACTTTGCTTTAACTTTTCAGCTGTGAACAAATAATAAATAAGCATTAGAGAGAATCATATTTTAAACAATCTCTTTCTTTTGCGAATATATTTTTCTGAAATAAAACAGATATTTGAAATATGCTTAAAATTTTTCACATGAATCATATTGAATACAACTTTTCTTTGAAGTAATAACTGAGAGATTTTAGTGAGGTGTGCTTATCTCTGTAGATTCAGAGATGCAGAAATTTGTCCTAAAACTTTTTTCTGTACCTTTTGCATGTTATACCTGGGTAATGGGTTTATATCTGAGTTCAGGAAACATTGCCTTCCTTTGTAAATAATTTTCACCATCTATCAAGATTTTGAGTCAATTTTCCTTTCAGAGTTCGACTGCAAACATCTGGCGTAGATAGCTATGGCTGAGCGGTTAGATATCGAACACAGATTGCGTGAAAAAATATATATAATTGATTATATGGAGCGGGAAATGACGGGAAATAGATTACCATCTAGTTTACAAGTGATTAGGGTTTTCCTTTATAATCATCTTCACATGAAACTCACTGTACCAAAAAGGGCTGTTTTAGTGTTGAACGAAGTGAAAATCTTTTGGACCAAAGCACGCTCACTTGTGCAAAGTGACCAGCGCTGTTTAAACAAAATAAAAGGTTTATTTGAGAAATGGCGGATTCTCAGGACGCAAAGCATACATGGCTAAAGTTGATCAATCTTTACAAGAGAAAACCGGAAAACAGGAGAAGCGTATCGAAGAAGAGGAGAGCAGGCGTAGACGAGTTTATGAAAAACAAAAAATGCAGGTATTTCGTGTGATCTTAATTTGAAAATAATTTTTAATCTAAAATTGAAAATATTCTAACAACTACTAATTAGTAGAGCACAAACTTCTTAAAAAATTCTTGCAAGCTGTGATGGGATATGTTTTAAAACAGTAATGCTAAAATTGGACTACTATTTCAGCACTGTCTTTTTAGATGATAAAACCTATAGGCCCGTGTAAAAATAAACAAAAAATAAAATTGAAGCTCCCTGATAGTTTTGATCTAAAAATTAATAGGACTTTGTAGAGAAATGAAAAAACACGAATTTTAAGAAGACAAATTGTGAAATAAATTGCACAATAATTCTTAACAATTTTGCTTTCAAATATCAGTTTTTAAACAAAACACATTTTAAAAAAATTTAATTTGTGTAACATAATTCCACAAAATGACTGAAAATGAGAGAAACATGTTTCTATAAAGCAATTGATAGGTTTAGTAGAGACAGATATATAACAAAAAAAGAGGAGGAAAAAAAGAAAGAGTCAATAAAACAAACTCAAAATTCATTCCCCTATTTTTTTCTCCGACTGTTTTATACTACTGGGGTCCAACATGTTTCGAAATTGTTTTATAATTTCTCATCAGGTAATATTTATAGGAAACTACAAGTTATTATTTCTATCATGTGTAAAAATTAATCATAGTTGTAGATATTTCAATCATATGCCAATATTGCTTACAAATTTATATATGGTTTTTAATTTATTTATTATGTTACTATTTAAACATTTTTTTGGTATGTGACTTGTGTTTTTGATCTTTGACATTTTGGAAAACTTTTTTATATCTTCTTGATTGTTTAAAACAAAATTCCTTGAAAATGTACAAGTTACTCATTCTTATAAATATTTAACAAATTTATCATAAATACATCTTTTGAATTCTTCTCAAATGTTCATATTTATTAATTTACTGATGAATTTATTATACATGGATTTTCAATTCTAAAAACGAAAAAAAACTTATATCTGTGTTTCCATTTTCCTTGAATTCAAAGATGTGGGAAACATTTTTGATATTATCCATTTGTTGACTTTCACAAAAGTCCAAATCGAACCATCGTACAAAACTGAATATTAATAAAAGTGACCGAGCAAATGTTTTGAAAATTGAGTAATTATTGTTTCAGTTGTAAAATTCTTTTCATTAAAACTGTCTGTAAAATTAGCAAATCACTAAATACTAAAAAAATTACAACATAACTGATTGTAATTTAATAATGAAAAGACCGAAATTATTTTCTATTGAATTTCTAACCAACTAGATAATTAGCCTATCAATTGTTTTTTGGAAACATGATTCTCTCATTTTAAGTCACTTTGTTTTTAGGTCGAAAAATCAACTCTTGGGTTAAAAGTTGAATTACTTTCTAAAAAATTCAATTTTTGCGTTGAAGATCCATAATTTTAGTAGAAAATTCATCTCTTTGGTTAAAAATGGCGAACTAAATAAACTAGTAATACGTGTTTTTTATGAGGAACAGCTTATTAAAAAAAAGATTTTTCCGAGAATATTGACCCTTGATTGAAAAAAAAATTTTAATATCCTTTCATCAGATTTCTTAACGAAATATTCTGTATGTCAGTTTAATTAAAATGTAGTTTTTTTTTGGTTCCTCACTTCGGTGTAAGTTATTTACGCATCATGTCTGCCAATAATTTAAAATGTATATTTTTTTACTTCAGTTCATTTTTCGGAAATGCAGCAGTCATCCAGTTCTAGTGGTGCTTCGCTGTAAGAGAGACGACAGGTGGCTAAAGATGAAGATGTAGCAGATCCCGATTTCACAGCATCCTTCTCGGTAGATCAATCTTTTCATTCTTGTGTAAATTCAGTTTCAGATGCAGAAGCGACGTCATCAAAACCAAAGCGAAAGATTATGTCCCTAAAGCTTGCCTCATCTTTAGACACTGCTATAGTAAATGACAGACAAGCCACACGTATCTTAGTGGCTGCCTGAAAATCTTTCGGCATTGATCCAGATAGTGTTGTCATCAGCCGATCTTCAATTCGCAGGTTTCGAGAAGAATCTCGCACTCTGTACGCCGAAAATATCCGACAAAAGTACGGAAACGTTATGGGCAAAGCATTTATCGTGCACTGGGATGGAAAATTACTTCCATCTCTAACAAAGCAAGGAAAGGTCGATTGATTGCCCGTAATTGTTATTGCTGGAGACAACGAAATTCTGCTGGGAATTCCCGAGCTGGAGGGTGGATCAGGATGTGAAGAAGCTAAAGCTATTTTTGAATGCCTTCAAGAATGGGGTTTAACTGACCTTATAAAAGGAATTTGCTGCGATACGGAAGCTGCTAACACTGGTGTGAGAAACGATGCCTGTACTTTGCTGGTGGATAAAATCGGAAGGCAGCTTATATATTTCATGTGCAGACATCATATTTCAAAGATACTCCTAAAGAGTGCATTTGAAGTAAAGTCCGGAAAAACAACAGGTCCGTCCGATCCTTTCTTTAAAAAATTTCAGGATGAGTGGGTCGGTTTATACTGCCAGAATTACGAACCCGGAATCCACGACCAGTATGTGAAAATGCCCTAAAAAATAAGGAATGAGATATCCTAGTCATTCTAGTGGAAAGACTCAATAAGGATTAATATCGGGAGGACTACAGGCAGATCCTTGAGCTGGCGGTAATATTTTCGGGCGGGAATCCAAAGCGTGGAATTTTTTTCGTCGTCCAAGTGCTATGCATGAGGCAAGGTGGATGGAAAAAGCAATTTACTGCCTAAAAATGTTCCTGCTGCGAAAGGAATGCCACATGTCTCCTGCAGAAGAATCTTCTTGCAGGTAGATTTGCGTTTTCCTGGTATTAGTTTACTTTAAATACTGGATTGAAGCTTCACGAGCAAAAAAAGGACCGATCCAGGATCTACAATTAAAAAAGGACCTGCACCTCTGTGCCGAAGAAGATAAGGAAATTTTTGAGATCTTATTAAACAAAATAAGAAACCACTTGTGGTACGTGACTCCATAAACAGCAGCGTTAGCCTTTTTTGACGATTAGCTAGTGCCAGAAAAGAAAAATTTGATGCGGAAAGCTTTGGAAAGGGAAGATCAGCATCCGGAGAACTTAAAGCGTCTGCCAGTATCTTCCAGCCATGAGATTTTCGCAAAGAATATCAAAGATTTTATCTCAAAAAAATTAAAAGATTGTTTCAATCGCTTCCAAATTAATACATGCTTTCTCAGGAAAGACGCGAATCTTTGGAAAACTGATGTAGAATATCAGCAAGGTACGACTGCAGTCAGAAAATTGAAAGTGGTCAACGATGCAGCAGAATGAGGTATGAAATTGATGTCTGACTTTCATTCTCTTCTTACTAGAGACGAAAGTCACAAACTATACTTACTACAAGTAATAACAGAGTACCGGAAGCAATTTCCTGACTCCAGTGTGTCTACCTTGTCCCGTGAGATGTTATAATCAATTAATTATTTGTTTCAGGTCTTTGTTATCTTTATATATGTGTATTATCATCGACGAGACGTATTTTCTCCAGGGAAGGAGGAGTGGGGGAGCTAATATTTAAATAATTGCAATTCCAAATTATTCTTTTACGCTTTGCAATAAATTTGTTGTTGTAATTAAAAACGAAACTTTT
The DNA here is from genome assembly GCF_010883055.1 of Belonocnema kinseyi. Classification (NCBI taxonomy): domain Eukaryota; kingdom Metazoa; phylum Arthropoda; class Insecta; order Hymenoptera; family Cynipidae; genus Belonocnema; species Belonocnema kinseyi. The sequence continues at coordinate 163,635,978 of NC_046657.1, forward strand.
ACAAGTTATTTACAGACCTAGTCCTCCCACCTACTTTTATTTATTCCATTCTTTGTTTTTGTCTTATTTGTATCATAGCTTTTTTGCCTTAATCAACTTTTTTAAACATTGGAAAAAGAAAAAAAATAATTTACTCAAAACAATACAATACTATTTAAAGTATGAGTCTCTCTAATGTTTATTTATTATATATTCACAACTAAAAAGGTAAAGGAAAGTTAAACATTTCAGAAAAAACCGCACATTTCTAGCATTAAGCAAGGAAAATATTATTAGCAATGATAATAAATTGTTTAAAACAATATTTTGTTAACATGAATAAATTATTACTTAACTCTAATTGAAAAGTGATAAAAAGTTAAAACTTTCAGGAAAAAAACCGCAACTATGTAGTATTAATCTAGAAGAAGATAGCTATAAACATTAACAATTTGTTTAAACAATAATTTTTGCAAAATGAAATTAAATAAATACTTATTTTAAGTGAAAAGTGGACAAAAAGTTGAAAATTTCAGAAACAACCGCAACTTTGTAGCATTATTCTAAGAGAATATTGTTATAATTACGAACAAATAGTTTGAACAATTATTTTTGTTAACTCTAATTGATTATTACCTCGGTCTAACTGAAGCGTTGAAAATAGGTTAAAAAATACAGAAAAAACTTTGACTTTCTAACCCTTTTCTAAGAAAGAGTTACTAAAAACAATAATAAATTGTTTAAAAAATTTAAATAAACATCAAATTATCAGTATAGAATAAAAACCTGGATTATAAAAGGCCCTCTGAATAGAATTAGCTTAATTTACTCTCGATAGTTCTAAAACCCATTGTCCTTCTTTCAAGACAGGAAGCAAAGAAAGAAGTGATCTGCAATTTGAACGTTTTCTCAAAAAAAATTTAAGTAGGAAAACAATTTTGTGAGGAAATTACGAATAAGAATTTTTAAAGGAACTTAAATTTCATATCATTTAAAAATTCTAAATATGGATTTTAAGTTTTGAAAATTTAACTGTTTTTTTTTCGCAGATATTTTACACTTTTTTTTGTTTGAGAGAAATAGTAGTATTCTGTCACATAATGACTGGCGTAAAATTTCCTTCTAGCTCGTAGGAAAGAGGCGGTTGTGAAATTTTAGAGAACAAAGAAAATATTATACTGATTGACTGTTTGCTTCTACAGCTTCTAAACTCAATACTTATATTTAAATATCACAAATATTCATTTTGTGACGCAAAGAAAGAAGATCATTTTATAAACTTAAATTATTATTAGAAAACTGATACTTTAAATTTTAGTTAATGGTGGTGGAGCATTTAGAATTTCAGTACGACTTTGCATGTTTATTATGGGTAAACATTATAGTTAGAACCTTCCAGGTGAATGATATTAGTGTTTTGTCCAATACACATAAAGAATATGTAACTTTTTCACCTGCGCTATTTTTGTTTGAAAGATTTAATTAACTAATTCGACTGCCATTCAATGGAACCATGTCCTTTAAAATATCATCCGTGGCTTTAAATTTGTTCCATTGATCGATTAATTTAAATATAATTTTACAGTATATATTAGTCTTTATAATATAAATAATAATGAGAAAATATGCGTGCGAAGTTAGTGTCTAAATTTCCACACATGCATCTAGGTTATATAGTACACTCAATATAACAAAAGTGCTTGTATGAGCTTCACTATATCTTCTTACTATTTATATCCGCAGTATAAATATGGACTATGTAATTAATATGAAAATTAATAAACAAAAAATTTACAATCCTTTGACAGTTTTAGTTAAAGTTACTAGAAATTCGAAAATAGTAACCCAATTTTCCAAAACATGTAAGAAAAACTTTATGTAGTCTCTGAAAATGTACACAAGAATTTTTAACAGGGAACGATATTCTGTATGCTTAATTTGTTCCTTTCAATAATATATTTTAGTAATTAATATGTTATGCATAAAAATTATCTAAATTCTTATTTTAACTGCTCTGATCATTTATACTGGAAAATTCCAGGAATTGTACGACATTAAGCTAAGTTTCGTGGCCGGGCCAGAAACTCCTATACACTCCACTCCCGATATAAGAACGGTTTCAAACATGGCATCCAGTGGCCTTCATTCTGAATCGGGGTAATCCAAATGTAAACAGACAGAGCAGCCAAAATACTAAAGATCTTAATTATGGTAATATCCGAAACCGGCGGCTATTATATCGGGGGTTGAATGTAGTTTCGGTACAGTCTCAGTCCGTCCATTCATCGTCTGTATGTCATACTTTTCTCAAAAATTAGAAGTGGTAATAAGTAGCGGGAATGGGGTTGAATGTCAGGATATGAAGAAGGGAATGTGATGGCCAAATAGGGAATGAGGAAGTGACGGGAGGTAAGGTATGGAAAATGACGGAAAATGTGTGAAATAAGGATAAATGAGGGTTATGAGAGAATGAATAGAAGGGGAAATAAGGGATGGGGAAGTGAGGGAAAATAAGGGATGCGGAGTAAAGGATTTAAAGTAAAGTAGTAGAAATGATTAGAAATTATGTTGAGAAGGGGATGGGAAGTAAGGAAAAATAAGGGATACGAAGTAGAAGATTTGAGTTTAAGTACTGGAAATGCTTAGAAATGATAGCGAGCAAGGGAGGAGTAGTGTGGGCTAGGTAAGGGAAGTAGAGCAAGGGGATTTCCAGCTGGGGAAGCGAGTAGAGAGGGAAGTAGATAAGGAAGAATTTGTTTTATGGGGAGGTGCGAATAGAGAAGCAAGGGGAGATATAATAGAAGAATTTAAAGAAAGTAGTGGAGGGAAAGTACGGGAGCTGAAGGTTTTAACGACCTTGATTCAGGTAAAGAAATAACTAGAAAATCATTTGTAACTTTTGAAGATCTATTAGGAGAATCTATAGAGTCGTTATTGTCATCTAAATCATCGCTTGATATTGGCACAAAATCTACTTTATGATTGGAAGTACTAGTACTTGTCTCTGAAAAAATATTGGATGTAATTAGGAATAGTAAATATATTAAATTGAATGCAACGAACAGTTGTTTGGAATTGAAATATTACATCTGATGATATATTATCAATTTCCATGATAGTATCGGAGACAACTATAGTGAAACTCTACTATAGACCCGATTTTGGAGCTGACAGTGGGTGAAAACTAATTCCTTATAGCCAGCTTTGCTTTTGTTTATTCACGCCTGAGTGCTCTCGTGAGTGACAACCGCAGACCCCGCGCAGCTCTAGTTACACCAAGCTGCGGCGCGCCGTCAATTTTTGGAAGGGTTATAGAAGGGAGGGCTATTGAAGAATTTCACTGTAATAGGCCTTCTTCTGTAAAATTATTATTTGATGTTTCTGAGTTCAAGTTACCATCGCTTGTGTTCGTCACAGACTAAACATTTTTTTATAACAATAAATTATTAATGAGGTTCATTAATGTGTGAATAAAAAACAATTTTTTTTTTCAAAATCGCAGAAAATAATAAACCTTCAAAAAGATTTAATATAACTGAAAGTCGTGGTTAGGACTAAAGATGCTGTTAGTGGATGATGTACTGCTCTGATACGTATCCTCCTCAGGCATTATTGCAATTACTGTTGCAGTGCTTCGTTGCCCAGATACATTTGAAAATTTAATTTCTTCATGTGAACCTAATGATTTTTCTATGATAATAAGAATCAAAATATCATAACTCACATCATTTTTCATTTTAAAAAACCTTACCTTTTTAAAAAACATGTTGAAATTCACAAGAAAACATTGATTTTAACCATGTTATTTGCAATTAAACTTTTTTTGACAGTGGCTTCTTACCAATTTTTGAAAATGCTGGCATTTGCATAAATGACGGCTTATTTTTCCCGGGAAAAAATTCTATACATCGCTACTGTTTCCAATTTTGAAAGTAAATTCTTCTGTGGCTAAAATCGTTAGAATCATTTTTTAATCATGATCTAATTTCAAAAAATGACTTTTTAAGAAAACAATTAGACTTGCAACCGAATAATTAATTTTTTTAAATAGTCGAATTTTAAACAAAATAATTAGTTATTAAAAAAAAACTTGCTTTTTGTCTAAAATGATTAAGTTTCTCAAAGCTACACTAAAAATGGGATTTTTTCTAATTTTTTTTCATGAATAGAACAAAACAACCTTCCAGTCATCTTTTAGATTGTTTACGTGTCTAGCGTCTTTTGGCGTCATATTTGAATTTAGGATTTTTCCATATCAATTTCGATAAATCAATTAAAAACAAAGAGTTTTTTTTTTAAATGGCACAAAGAAATGTTGTATGGTTGTTTAAACGCTGGATTTTCTCCAAAAACTTTGCCCCATGTTTTTCATTATTTATTGGTTCCAGATTTGGATTTTCGATTTTCTGCATAGTACTTTCGAGAAATCAAACTAAAATCAAGAGTCCTATTCAAAATTGGTTAAAAGAAATTGTTTAGGACTTTTTAAAAGCTATTATTTCTCTTTAAGCCTTTTTTCGTGAACAAATTTCGTCTGCCATTTTTTTTCGTAACTTTTGTATTTTTTTCTTTAATTTATATTTTCCCTTTTTAATCTCATTTTCACTATGAAAACAAAAAATGCTCGTCTTTTCAAAAATTGTTTTACAAAAATTGGTAGATATGTTTAAGGTGTACAATTTTAGTCCAATAACTTTTTTTTCGCAGCTTGTGAAATTTGTAGATAGTTTTGGAATGTGTTTGCATATTGTATTTTTTCGAATTTTGCATAGCTTAAACATAAAATGGATATTTTTATTTCGTTTGCGATCAAAATTTAAATTTTCGATTTTTTGAAAAAATTCATAAAGCTATTATAATAACCTTGTAAGGGTTTAAAATGCAACATTATTCTTCTCTTGACTTTATTTCATATCGTGCGTCGTTTGGAGTAACATTTTTATTGTAAGTTGATTTTTTTAATTTTATAAATGCTATAACTCTGACAATTTCTTTTTATCCAAAAAGGTTATTTGAATAAACTGTTTGGCAATCTCGGCATTATGTATAGTAGAAAATAGAAAATTTTAAATATTTAAAAAGTGTCCCAAAAAATTTTGAATACAAAAGTTCAACCTCTAATCAAGTAGCAGGAATCAGTATAAATTATTTAGCTTTTCTTCTAGGTGCATCTCATTATCTTTATAACTTTCATGTTTGATAAGCTGCTCAACATTTTCAAATCCTAAGTTAAAAATTTTTTTTGTTATAACAGTTTTTTTTTCGTTATCCTAGAATTTATTTAAATTTCTTGCTCCTTGATTTTCAGTTCCTTAATTTGTTGTCGGTTACGTTTATTGTGTGATACTTTTTATTCTTTCATTATCTTTTTTCTGTAATTCTCCAATAATGTCATGAACCGTATGCCCAGTTGTCGTATTTTGAGGTGTTTTTCTTTATCCTCTTAAAATTTTTAGTCTTTGGAAAAGAAATGCATTTTTTAATAGCGTTCAAATTTCTAAAGTATTATTTTCATGTTCAATAAAAAACGAATCTCTATAGAAACATCAAACATATTGCATTACAAAAATTAGCGTAATATCAATCTTGGTTACTGTGGATATGCAGTGGTTGTTGAGTAGCCATAGAATTGCAATCAGAATCAGTCTCTTGATGTGGTTTATTATTATACCAAGTGTCTGTTGAATTGTAACTGCTTTCATCCATTTTAGCACTACTCAACGATTTCACTTCATGCACTGAAGATATACTAACCACAGACAAATCGAGATTACTACATGAAAACCATAAATCATTATTTATTAGTTAAAATATTGCTTGAGGAGTTAAATAAAAAAACTAAATAAAAAATATTTAAGTGATTAGAAAATCATTTTTAGCCTTTAAAGATTTATTTGGAGAATCTATATAGTCGTTATTGACATCCAAATCATTGCTTAATATAAGCCTAACATCTACTTTATGTTCCCAGTGGGCACAAAATTTGGCGACGTCTTTACGCCATCGTTACGACAGCTTTACGACAACTTTACGATATCCTATGTCCATGTCGTTAACATGTCTTCACGATTTTGTAAACATGTTCTATGATCTGACGATCTCTTTACGATATCGTAAAGACATCGAAACGACACGGACATGGGACGTCGTAAAAATGTCGTGAAGATGTCGTAACGATGTCGCCAAATTTTGTGCCCACTGGGTTGGGATCTGCTATTAGTTTTCTGTAGAAAAATATTGAATGTAATTATGAATTGTAAATATGATCAATTGAGTGCAAAAAACAGTTGTTTGAAATAGAAATATTAACATCCGATGAAATATTTTCAGTTTTCATTATAGCAACAGAGACAACTAATATGTCAGCTTCTGTAATATTATTGTTCGACCCCAAGTCGAAATTCAGACCCTACTTTGAAGTTGCAGCTCCCAAATAGAACCTGCTTTGACGCTATTTAAACTCATAGTCTCTGCTTTAAACTTTTAACTCTTCTATAATGAAACGTGGAAGCCTACTTTGAGGCTGTCACACCTCTCTGAAGCTACTTTGAATTTTTAGAGCCTACATTTTTATAACTCATGACCCTACTTTGACGCTGTTTTACCTCCTTTTCAATAATGGCCGTACATTGAATATTTGAGCCTACAATGTGCGAACTTCATGAAAATAAAATTAAAATTATTTTCTTCTTAGGTTAATCGAACTCATTGGTGATCTTAATGACTGAATGCACACTTAATTAACAAAATTATTCAAATCAGCATGTAACCTTATTTTCATTAATTATTTATACATAAATAAATACTCATTTCCAATGCTTAATCACAGAAAAATGTTTTCTCTTAACTGAAAATGCTGGAAATTTGTATGAGAATGATATTCATCATGGAAAATTCCTTAATATTGTCTACGGTAACAACAAATATTATGTATGAAATAAAAAATTTGAAAAATATATTGAATTATATATTTAATAATTATAATTAAATTCACAGATCGTCATAACATTTTCATGACAATATTACGGTTGATTTATTCGCAACATGATATTATGGAGAAAATCATTTTTTTCCAAGGAACTTTACGAGGAAACAACATTTCTTTTTGTTAGAAAATGTTAACTGTTTTAATTTTTAATCATATTTATTGCAGAATGAGAAAAGCTATATCTATGAAAAATAAATGACTACTCATCTCGAATTTTGAGTTGACGAGACAGTTGGGTATAAGACCAGTACAGTTATTGTTGATACAAACTTATTTCTTAATGAATGTTAGATTCAATCCTGAACTCAATATTTCTATTTTTCAGTATAATTTGATAAATTATGATGCTGAACGATTTTTTTTTAAATCTTTGCTTAATAAAGAGATGAAAAGATATTTTTATTAAATTCAGAAAGTTTGACATTGTATTTATTTAAGTAATATATAACACAAAATAAAATTGAAATATGTAGCCTCAGGTTCTTTTAAAGTGTATAATTAGAATACTTCTAAAAACAGTACCAATGTATATTGAACCCTTCAAAAATCGTTTCAAAAATTCAACGACGCAAAGTTAAAAAAAAAGTAATTATTCAATTAATTGTTTCGGATTCAAAAAGATTTTGGACCTTGAATTATTCGACAAGTGCTAGTGATTTTTATTGAAGAAATCCTAACGCGTTTCATTAGCTGATTCGGTTAGGGCGTTAGGTGTTTGGTAAATACTCAGTGCGTGCGGGTCATCTCGGGTTCGTTTCTTAGTACTTGCGGATTTTTTAGTGCACTATGCTTTAGCGTCTCAATAGAAAAAATGCCATTAATAATATGTCCAAAAAATAACTCCGAATGTCCTTGGTATTTATATCACAGCTATTATTTTTTCTGATAAATAACAAAACTTACTTTTATTCATCCATATTGGTGTGAGATTATAGAGAACCTGCTTTGATGCCAATAGTTCTACATGTAATAATTTGAGCTTTAAAGGAGACTCTAATTTATCTTAAATACAGACCCTACTTTGACGCTAAACTTGGAGGAAAGGCCGATATCGGAAACTTTTAGCGTCAAATTAGGGTCTAAATTACATTAAAATCGCTGCATCTTTAGAACCTACTTTACAGTTTCCAGCCCCTACGAAGGTAGAAGTTACGGCTTCAAAGTAGGTCCTAAATTTCGACTCTAGTATGTTTCTTAGTTTAAATTACCATCACTTGTGTTCATCACAGACTAAAAATTCTTTTACAACAATAAATTATTAATGAAATTAATAAATTTGTAAATAAAAAACGCATACACATCAGGCATGATTGCAATTACTGTTGCAGTACTTCGTTGCTCAGATACATCCGAAAATTCAATTTCTTCATACGATGAACTTAATGATTTTTCTATGATTTTTAGAATTAAAGTATCATAACTCGTGTTATATTTCATAAAAAAACGTAATTCTTTTCGAAAAATGTTCAAATGCACAAAAACATTGATTTTAACCATGTTATTTGCAATTAAACTTTTTTTGACAGTCGCTTATTACCAATTTTTGAAAAATGATAGCATTTTAATGAATGACGGCTTATTTTCTCGGGAAAACATTCGCTACAACTCTCCTGTTTACAATTTTGAAAGTAAATTTTTTAATGGCTGAAATCATTAGAATCATTTAAAAAGAAATTTTAAACAAATAATTATATTTCAAGATTATTCAGCTATTTAAAAATTGGAAACAGTAGAGTTATAGATAATGTTTTCAGGCAAATAAGTAGCCACTTATTAAAATGCAATCATTTTTCATAAGCTGGTAAGAAGCGATGATTAGAAAAAATTCTATTGCAGAACCATGATTAAAATTAATGTTTTTTTGCTGTTGTAAATTTGAACATTTTTTATAAAAATGCATATTTTTTATCTGAATTTATGTTAGTTAAAATTACCATGAAATTACCATGTATTCCTCATCTGGTTCCGAAAAGTTCCTTGTATTAAAAATAAAATAATATTTTTTTAATAAATATCAAGGATATTCGCAATTATTTTTTAGGCATACGAGGGTAGTTCAATAAGTCCTTAGAATGAAGTATAAAAACAATTTTTTATTCGGTAAATTTTTTTTTATTTTTCAACATAATCTCCTTGGAGCTCTATACACTTGGTCAATCGCTTTTCAAGTTTTTTTAATCCTTCAGAAAAGTGCGTTT
>NC_046657.1:163645242-163647724 GCF_010883055.1 Belonocnema kinseyi
ATATATCTAGTCGGGAGTGGTGCTGACTGAAAACAAATGATTTGGAGCGATTCGCGCGCCATATGTTGGTCATTCTAAGGACTTATTGAACTACCCTCGTACTATTAGTCGAATTTTTTGATTATGACGTAAAAACAAATTGCACAGAAAAATCCGCAAGTAATAAGAAATGAACCCGAGATCGCACGCACGGAGTATTTACCAAACACCTAACACCCTAACCGATTCAGCTAACGGAACACGTTAGGATGTCTTCATAAAAATCATCAGCACTTGTCCATTACTTCAAAGTCCAACATCTTTTTAAACTCGAACAATTAATTGAATAATTACTTTCTTTTAACTTTCTGTGTCGTTATACCCAATTGTCTCGTTGTCTCAAAATTCGAGATAAGTAGTCCATTTTTTTCATACATTTGGCTGTTCATATTCTCTAATAAATATGGTAAAAAAATAAAATATTAATATTTCTCTAAAAAAATGTTACAGAAACTTTCCATTATTATTGTTTATTAACAAAAATGACCAAACCCTTGGAGAAGTGACACTGTTACAAAAAAACAATTATTTTTTACATGGAATCATGTTAAAAATAAATTATCCTTAATACTCTAATAAAAATTTAATAACAATCAGTAAATTAAATTATAATTATCAAATATATATTTCAGTATATTTAAAAAATTTTTGGTTTCAAGCATAAGGTTTGTTGTTAGCGATAGAAAATACGTTATTCTTATAATTTGTTGTGATTCTCAATCACCTACATGACTGTTGAATACACATACTCTTATTAATAATTGATAGAAATGTTAATAATGACTTATTATTCGAGAATATTTAATAATTTTCCATGATGAATATCATTTTCATACAAATTTTCAGCATTTTTAGTTGAGAGAATATATTTTTCTGTGATAAAAACTGCAAAGAAGTATTGATGTATATATAAATTGTTAAGAACAATCAGGTTAAATCTTCAATTAAGTATTTTTGTTAATTGAGTGTGCATTCAGTCATTAAGATGACCAATGAGATTAATTAACCAAACTAGAAGATAATTTTTACTTTATTTTCATGAAGTTCCAACATTGTACGCTCGAAAAATTCAATGTAGGGTTTACAGCTGGGGCTGTAAGTTTAAATAGCGTCAAAGCAGTTTCTAGTAAGGAGCTGCAACTTCAAAGTAGGGTCTAAATTTCCACTCGGGTGCTCGTCCAAATAGTTGAATTTTCGAGTTATGAAAACCAAATTATTAGAAGACAGTTGAATTCTCGATTCAAAAGTATGAATTTTTAATCTAAAAAGAACGATGTTTAACTAAAAAGTTATATTTGCAACTAAGTGATTAAATATGAAAAAATATTATTTAATTTCAAGTCAGATAATTACACTTTTAACAAAATACCTGTTTTTTCTCTAAAATATCTTTCTAAAGCAGCTCTCATAGTTTGACTACCAAATGAAATTTTTTATTATTTTTTTTTGTGATCAAAATTTAAATTTTCGATTTATCGAGAAAGTATAGAAAGTTATTATTGTAATCTTGTAAGGCTTTCAAAAATTAACATTTTCTTTTCTTGACTTTAGTTCATATCGTGCGTTGTTTGGCTTAAAATTTTGATTTTATATTTATTTTTGAAATTGTATAAATGCTATAAATGTGACAATTTTCTTTTTATTGAAAAAAGTTATCAGGATAAATTGTTTGGCATTCTAATTACTACGTATAGCAGAAAATACAGCATTTCTAATATTAAACAAATGACCCAAAAAATTTGAAAATGCAATTACCTTTTTAATTCTTATGCAAAATGGATTGTTCATGAATTCCTGGTTTCTTTTCGAAAATATAAAAAGTATACCAAAGGTTGATTTAATGCGTTCATATTTTCAAGGCTTATCATATTCACAGACGGACATACATATGGGGCATTATTCCTCAACTGCCCCAACTCAAAAGTCTTTTTTTTCGATTGTCTCTAAATTCTGGGAATATGTTCGCCTACCCAACAGTAATTAATCCACAAACTTATAGATCAGGATTAGCAACCCTCCCCAAGTGAGGGGGGGTTGAATTTTCAACCCCAATGCCTGCAGGGGTAGTTTCAAACGCCTGTAACTTCCTTTCTAATTACGCGATTTAAAATTTTTATGAGGGTTTTGGAAAGTGCTTTTTACACGCTTTCATCCTATTTTATTATTTATAACAAAAAAAATGTTTAAACAATTTCTTCAATAAATCAATTGTTTATTTAACCTTTTTCGCAATCTAGGCATCTACGATTTTCTTTTAATAGTTTCGAAAGAAAGCTTGACTTTTTTACTATGAAAAATGTCTAATAAGAAAATGGACAAATTAAAATTCATTGAGTTACAGAGCCGGTAGTAGAGGGAGTCCTCGCGCTCGCACTCGGGCGTTATGCGGCAGCATACCGCGGAACAGTTTTCAAGTATGCCATTTTTTTGTATTACTCACATT
>NC_046657.1:163647824-163653299 GCF_010883055.1 Belonocnema kinseyi
TACAGTAGTTATCTACTATAAAGAGAAGAACGAATTGAAGCATGTGAGCATAGCTATTATTTCAGACAACTTACACCATGACACGGTTGCTGTGCATTTATAACAAAGGTTAATTGTTGACTATCTTAAGAATTGTTTCAATCATAAGAAATTTCATTATGTCACAGATGGAGCACCACAGTATTTTAAGAGCAAATACAACTTTGCGAACCTTCTGTGCCATGAAAAAGATTTTGGCATCCCGGCAGACTGGACTTTCCATCCAACTGCCCATGGAAAAGGATCATGCGATGGAATCGGAGGTAACCTGAAGCGTCTTGCTGCAAGATCCAGCTTGCAACGTTCAGCTGAGAATCAGATCTTAACAGCTTACGAGTTATTTGAATGGGGCAGAGAAATTCTTGAAGGAAACTGTCGTATTTTTCAGTAGCAAAGAAGAGCATGCAGCGATGACAATAAAATTAGCAGATCGATTTAGTAAGGCTGTGACGATACCAAGTACACTCAAATATCATTCATTCGCTCCGAATGCAAAGGGACAGCTGGATCTGAAACGATTTTCCTATGAGGAGAAAAGTGTGGTTTTCCCGAAGCCTAAACGTAATCGAAAGCAGAATAGTACTCCAAGAAAGTGGAAAGCTGGTACGAAGAAGAGGCGAACAGCATAAAGAGGTTGTGTAGTGAGAGGCAAGGGGACTCACAAAAATCAAGCACCCCATAAAGTGAGAGGCGAGGGGACTCACTAAAATCAAGCATTCCAGAAAGTGAGAGGCGAGGGGACTCACTAAAATTAAGCACCCCGAATCATCTTGCAGATAAAAAGAGTCTAAAATCGCACTGTCACCTCAACGTGGTAGACTCTGGAAACTATAACTTGATAGGATGTAGGCTGACGACAGGCGTTAATTACTAATCCGTTAGTAATTTATTTACTCAAACACTTTATACGTGAGAAGTTGGTTGAATCATGCATTTGTTTTAAAAAATTGCAAGAGCAATAACCAATTATTGTCGGATAATAAATTATAATAGTGAGGAATCATTTATCTTCAGAAAAATACTGTTCATTTTTAAGAAAGTGCTTTTTACTTAATATTTTTTCATAATAACTTTAAAAACTTTTAACTTCTTCAAACTTACTGGTTAACATTACTGAATAGCCTTTTTCCCATGACTTCATGCAATTTTGGATCAATGTGAGTAATACAAAAAAATGGCATATTTGAAAACTGTTCCGCGGTATGCTGCCGCATAACGCCCGAGTGCGAGCGCGAGGACTCCCTCTACAACCGGCTCTGTAACTGAATGAATTTAAATTTGTCCATTTTCTTATTAGACATTTTTCAAAGTGAAAAAGTCATGCTTTCTTTTGAGACTATTTAAAAAAATCGTAGATTCCTAAATTGCGAAAAAAGTTAAATAAACAATTGATTTATTGAAAAAATGGTTTAAACAATTTTTTTTGTTATAAATAATAAAATAAGATGAAAGCGTGTAAAAAGCACTTTCCAAAACACTCATAAAAATTCTAAATCGCGTAATTAAAAAGGAAGTTACAGGCGTTTGAAACTACCCCTGCAGGCATTGGGGTTGAAAATTCAACCCTCCCTCACTTGGGGAGGGTTGGTAATTCTGGTCTATAAGTTTGTGGATTAACTACTGTTGGGTAGGCGATCATATTCCCAGAATTTAGAGACAATTGAAAAACATGACATTTTGAGTTGGGGCAGTTGAGGAATAATGCCCCATATAGACGCCATTGCGAAAACTTTATTTTGGATTTTGGGGGTCTAAAAACGTAGAGATTCATTGAAGAACTGTGGTGTCAAATTTCTGACCAATGCAATACTTTCTCAATCATAAATTATGAGAATGTAAAAACAAAGATTTTTAAGATAAAAGTTCAATTTATAACACAGCCACAAAAAAAAGTGTCCGGATCTGGTAACAAGACACACGTATTCCTATGGATTTTGGGGCGCTAAATTCAAATTAGGTATCAAAAATCACCCATCACGTCATGGTTGAGCCATAACCTCAAAAAATGACGAAAAATCATGCACTGAGGCAAATAAATTTCAAAATAATGCCAGTGATGCAAATTTTCACTTCAAAAACATGTCGACAACTGTGAAGAATCAACCCTTGCCTGATATAAACTTATTTAACATAACTTTACCCAACAGAACCTGACCTCACCTAACCCGAATTAACAGAAATTTATTGAACTACACGTAAAGCTCTGGAAGCATATTTTTCCAGTAGCAGATGTGTGCTACATCGAATGGGTCAACTCGAGCCTAAGCTAGAAATAAATCTAACCTAGCCTAACCTAACCTAACCTCACGAAACACAATTCGAAGAAAAAAGGACACGTTATAGCAGGCAGAAAATAGACTGAAGTAGGTCTATAAATCAATTTAATTACGATAAAAAGCAAGATAAAATGTAAACACGAAAGATAGTATAAATATGTCCCTTAAGTTTAAGAAAAGCAGAGAGAAAAAAATGTTGAATAAAACTCTTATTGATCTGCATGTTTAAGTTACAGTTCTACATATAACTGTATTCTTGAAATTATAAATCTATTACTCTTGAACCCTGAGATTACTTCTAATTAACTGAATTACTTTTGATCACAAGCAGATCACATGAATTATTCCGAGGTATCTGGATTACGCTGAATTGTAAGTGGATTACCCTGGACTAAAACTGCATGATCCAAGGATACAAGTACAATACTCCGGTACGTAACTGAATTAATTGAAATTAAAAATTTATCACGCCAAAATACTACCATTACTGCTAATTACTTTCACTGCTTCGTATCACAAGTGCGTTACTCATATTTGCAAGTGAATTACTTTAAAATATAACCGGATTATTGCAGAATAATAATAATTGATTGACTTATCCAGGATAGCCAGTAAATTATCTAATTTATTTTAAAATTTTTGGATTATTTTGGACAACAGGTGGATAACGCCTGATCAGAACTGTATCACTCAGTATTATCAGTGTATTCCAGAGTACAAATTCTAAGCCTAGATCAAACCTTTAAATTCTGCATAAAACCTCCTCTGAGCCTATTTCAGCCTGCACATCCTACTTTAATTTTCCAAAAGCCTAAGCATTACGAATTTAGTCCTCCTTTAGTCCTCCTATAATGTCAACTGTATTTTTCAAGTCCTCCTTTATACCTCCTCCAACCTCCCAGTATTTTCAAGTCCGCCTGTAGCTAGGAACGATGGGCGCGCATGCACAATGAGCAAGAGGGCAGCCATTTCTTGAGCGGTTACCCGTGACTGTTGAAGAGGAAATCGATGATCCATGAAATAATATTTTCGCAAAAGGAGTCATTGACCAGAAGAAGAGCATGCATCACAAAAATAAAATGCAGAAAGTCGTAAAAAGACACACAAAAGGGAAATGGAAAACACCATAGAAAATTAATGCTCAGTACTCAATCACTCTAATTTGCTGTGATTCGCCACCACAAAAATAGCAGTGCAACACGAGTTTGCAGCCCAGAAAGAAAACCTAATTGGAGCAACCGATGTCTGTGCTTCAAACGCAGGAAAAAGTTAGCAACGCTGCACAACCATTTAGTTATATAAACAGAGGTCCTTGTGCTTCAAAACGCAAAGAACTCGACAGGACGCCACAAGTGACATGTAGGCCTAATTAAGTTTCTAATTACAGCCTACTTTAAGCCTACAAAAGTAGAAAATGGAAATATGTACCTCTTGGGAGGCCGAAAGTAGGATGCAAATCTATAAAAATAAGTCCTTCTTATATCCTATTTAAGCCTATAAAGTTACAAACTTTGGAGGCTCAAACTGGAATTAAAATTTCAACTCAGGTTACTCCTGTACATAAGTGTCTTACTACAAATTATAAGTGGATTTTTCCGGAATATTAAGGTTAATTGTATAACTTAAATTACCCTCGATTGTATAAGATTACCCCGAATTACAAGCTTGCATAAAAAAAAATGTTCAGCGATGACCAGATTGTTTTTAGTCTCGCGCAGACACCTTTCACGTACCTCGAATTTTTGTTAACTCTTTAAGAAAAAGTGAATCTTTTGGAGGACTACAGAATAGAAGTGTGTTAGTAAAGGACGGATAGAGGCTTAGAAAGAAAGTTTCCTATCACTTGGCTTCTCCTTAGAATCAGCAAGTATTTCCACTTCTGTTCGCCCTGGTCTCATTCCTCTATTTCTACGAAAGAAAGTTTCGTGTTGACAATGGCTCGTCGTTCCGTCAATTGATAGATCAGTACCAATGGTAAAATCGAATAGAGCTGATCCTCTTGCACCACGGACAGCGACAACACTCAATAAGAAACTCATTTGTACTTCATAATTGTGAGCAGAATCCGGATAGCCGATGCTCAAATCTTTTTTGGAGTGGGTAAACTGCAACATTCTATTCTTGAAAAAGGATTAAATACAAGAAAAATATGGAACTGTATTTATAAATATATGTTTTATTATATAACAATATATTGTAGGGTTTATCATTCTTATTTTTTATGTCCGTTAGATTTTAATATCGCATAGGATTTCTCGAGCCCACTCAAGGTCGTTAAAACCTTCAACTCCCGTACTTTCCCTACGCTACTTTCTTTAAATTCGTCTATTGTCCCTCCCCTTACTTCTCTATTCGCACTTCCCCATTAACAAATTATCCCTTATCTACTCCCCCTCCTCCTCGCTTCTCCAGCTGAAAATCTCCTTCCTCTACTTCCCTTTCCCGGCCCTTACTTTCCAGATTCCTTATTCCCCTTCTTCTCCTCCTTTCATTACCCATCCTTTATCGTTATTTTATACATTTTCCATCATTTTCCATACCTTACCTCTCGTCCCTTCCGCATTCCCTATTTTGCCATCACTTTCCTTTCTTTGCCTCTTATCATTCACCCTCCATTCCCGCTTTACGGACGGATTAATCTATGAGCTTGCACCTCAACGAAACTACATTTAACTCTCGCTATAATAACCGCCGGTTTGCGATATTACCGAAATTTAGAACCTTGCGATTTTTGGTTTCTCTCCGGGCCCGAGTAAAAATGTTTCGACTTTATTATGTCTTGAGTTTATCTCCAAGACATCACTGTCTGGCTGCGTTTTAAAACAAAGTCGATACATAGGCCTACGTCTTACTTTTATGGCCACAACAGGTAAAACGTCATTTACTCATCTCAAGTAAACCTGCCTTAATACGAACCTTGTTCATGCCATAAATGAGATCAAAGTTGATGAATGAAAATTTTTTAATTATTAAACTAATTACTTTTAAATACAAAATTCAGAATCTGAGGGCCTGAAGAAGTATAACCCATCAAAATTTTTTCTAAAAAAATAAACATCGAAACTTTCTATAAGGATCTCCTAAGCCGTTAGAAATACGTAAAAACAAAGAACGTTTTCGGTATCATCGTCAAGCAAGTATAATATAAATTAATATCCGT
>NC_046657.1:163653399-163685160 GCF_010883055.1 Belonocnema kinseyi
GATTGTTTAATCATTAAAAAATATTCTCTTTTATGACAGTCAGATTGGCCCTTTTTGTTAGGACAGGTGTACGCTCAAAATTATAAATTGCTCGTGTTGGAGTCATAAAAATTCAACTCAAGAGATAAAGAACCCCGCACACATCTATAAAAAATAGGGTTCCGGTCAAATTGGCTGCAACTGTAGTATAATGAAGTTTATAATATCCTGATAAAGTAAAGCCCTTAGAAACTGGGGCCAGAAAACGCCAGGTTTCAAAATAGTTGGAGCCAAATGTCACTCTTCATGGACGCGAGAGGAGTTCCACTGACCCTCGAAGACTGTTTGACAGTACGCTCAGGGAGCATGCCAAACTCTCTATCCCTTTTATATTTTGTAGTTTTAAACCCCCCAAACAGTAATATCTATCCCTGAATGTCGAGAAAAGAATACTTTTTCATGGGTGCTGTACCAAAGTTAATATTTCATGCATACTCGAGGAGTTCCACGGACCCTCTAGGACTGTTTGGAACCACGCTCAGAAATCATGCGGAACTCACTGTCCTTTTAATATTTTGTAGCGTAGGGTCTCCTGATCAATAATATTTATATCATGCCCAACTGTTTGTCCATCCCATTAAGGAAAGAAATTCGGGTAATCAAGACAATATTAACACTATATCAGTGCACGATTCTATCAATTAAGGCAATACCGGAGTATTATCCAGCTAGTAAAGGCAGGATTAAAAAATGATCATTTTAATAATAGCAGTATTCTGGTATTTTTCAGCCAGTTAAGGAAGATTTTGATGCGATCCAGCCAATAAAGGCAATATCAAGAAGTGTTTGAACCAGTTAAAGCCACATTAGTGTATGGTTTGTTATTAGATGACGGTCTGGTTAGTAAAGACAACAGTATGAATTAATTTGCTTGAACAAGACGAGTTTTGGTATATTCTTCTGCTGTTCCCTTTGCCCCGCATCCGACTGTCCTGGCCCCAGTTTTGCAAGCACAGTAGTACACCAATATTTGTTCATTATTTTGTGCTTCATCCAGCTGTAGCTCTTGATCATCAGCGGCTTCAACGGAATTATCTTCTACATAGGATATCCAGATCTGATATTTCGTTGCGCGTCTGACACGAGAATACACTCTCACTCTGATTAAACCCGGTGCATCGAAAAGTTCGTCCAACTCCAAATCTTCCATTCGCTCCCTGTCAAACTTATCTTGGATGTAAGCATTCTTGGTATGCAGGTTCTCAATTCTAAGTCTGGCCTGGACGACGTTGGGTTAATGTGATTTTCCTAACATTGTTTGGGCAAAGTCTAAGGTCGCGACAGCCATCTGTGTGCAAGGACGATACTTCTTGAGGATCGCCCCAACAATACGGTGAAAATCGCCGATGTAAATGGCATAGTTCATGTTCATGAGATTTTCGAAGAACTTAAGAAGAAATTTTATATGGCCATTTCGTACCTCTACGATCCACATTGTCTTAGTGATTAAGCTTGAGTCATTTGCTTCGTCTGTATCAAATTGCCTTTGTCCACGAACTAACAGAGGTAGAATTTTATCGTTAATACCAAGATTTTCAAGAAGCGGTAGGGCATCACGATAACCACGGTCCACAATAATAATGTCATCGTTTTGAAACCATTACCGCAGTCCATGAAAATCGATTTTAAATTCATTGGTAAGCATGGCAGCATCATTATTTCGTGAGTCAGAAAAGTAGGGCCCATGAATGTCCAAAATATAGCCGTCTGGAGCTACAACTAAGGCTGGCTTAATTAAATGTCGACCTTTATAAACGCAGTATATTTGCCCTAGTGTATGTTAGTGTTAGTGTTAGTGTATGTTAGTGTATGTTGGAATTTCAGGATTGGGATTATAAGGTTCATTTGCGAAGTCTGTTACATGTTTCTGTATATACTACTCCCGTGCTATAGCCGTCAACCCTATGTTGTTGGAACCAAAACGTGACATCAAAGGTCTTCTCAGAATAGAAATAATCAGACTCACATTTTGCCTACTGTCTTATACAAAAATAACTTTTAAAAAGTCATCACTCAGCCCTTGGTGAAACTTATACATAAACATCATCAAATCCTTTTTACTAATACGGCGATTTACCCATCTATCTTGTACAACATCACGTACAGCATCGCAATACGTATATGAATCCCTGAGTTGCTCGCATGTCATGGGACTGATTGAATTCAACTATTCCTATGAAAATATTTTTTCATTATAAAAGTCAGACTCATTAATCTTCGATAATTCACTTAGGCCTTGCAAAAAATATTGCAGCTGGACACCAGACAAGTGATAAGGCCTGTTGCAAAATTAAAATCTTTGCAGTAGGATTTAGTATAAAGCCACTCACATCCAAATGTTCAGTGCAAGAACGAGTTGATTCCGGTACGTAAATATATTTTTTTTTTCAAAAACATTAACCCTACATTTCACAGACAAGCGACTCACATCTTGCATTCTGTTGAAAAACATAAAAAAAAACTATTTCCTCTTTATTTTAAAACATTGAGTGTCAGATAATGGGACCCGTTCATTTTTCGGAACGGATAAAATTTAAGAAAGGTAAAATTTCAGAATGGGTTATAATACATAATGATAAAACTTAGGAATACCAAAAATTCGGAAAAAGGAATAAATCAGAAATCCAAAACTCTGAATAGTATTTATTCGGAAACCAAAGAAGCGGAATGGGTAAAAATTCGGAAACGTTAAAATTAGGAAGGTGAACAATTAGGAATAAGTAAAAATACGGACAGGAAAAGTTCGGAAACTAGAAAAATTCGGAATAGTAAATAAATGTTGCTATTAGCAGGTCTATAGTTTTTTTATTTATGGTAGCATACAAATATTTATCACAGTAAATTTAAATAGCATATCATAATAAATTTATGATATCCGTCATTTTAAATTTTTCACGAAAAAATAATTATTTTCTATCATTATATAATTTAAAAACAATTTGCAACGTACAACATAAATTTATTATGATATGACGTTGAAATTCACTGCGATAAACATTTGTTTGCTACCATAAATAAGCAATTATACACCTGCTAATAGGTATATTTATTAAGAATTCAGAATTTTTCTACTTTTCGAATTTTTCCTCTTCGTATATGTACATATTCCTAATTTTTCACCCTCCTAATTTTAACGCTTCTGAATTTTCACCCATTCCGCTTCTTTGGTTTCCGAAGAAATACCTTTCAGAGTTTTGAATTTCCGACTTATTGCTCTTTCCTACTTTTTGCTATTCCTAAATTTTAGCATTATGTATTATAACCTACTCTGAAATTTTACCTTTCTTAATTTTTACCGTTCCGCAAAATGAACAGCCCCCCAGATAATTACGATTAAGTGCTAAATCAATCATCTCCATATTAATGCTCCGATTGCAGATCACGCATATCCTTCTATTTATATCAATCTCTTGAGGAGCTATTCCATGTTCAGCACGACAATAAATTCCGATCTGTTGTTTTTTCTCATTTTCTGGATCAGATATGTGTACCATTGCTCGTGGCTGTAAGGCGATTGCACATACGTAGCAACTTATTCTGACGGGCGGCATGACTAACTCCCAGGTATAGGAAAATTCTTCAGCGTTCCTTTTTATAAACTTGACTTTAATATCAAACAAACATTACCCCAGGCAAAGAAAATAGATAGTTAATGCATAATTTGTGTCAAGAGCAAACTACAAAGATTCTTTCAAAAAAAGGACATACATAATGTGAACAGTTTGGAAATTGACAATCAGGTTGCCATGGCGGCAAAACCTCCTTTATTACAACAAATTGATGCCCGAAATCTGAAAGCTAATTTAAAGGAGGCTTTTTCATTATGACAACCGATTTCCAAAATCAAAAAAATAGCGCTAATGTTGTTGTAAAAAGAAACTAAACGTGAGGCAATCAATTCGCTCTTATCCTACTAAACATTTTTCATATATAGTAGTTAAACTACCCCCAAGTAGCATCTACGTAGGTTAGTATAGACGACGCAATTGGGGGGAAGGGTACAACTGTGCGCGAGCCCGTCTGTGGACCTGGATGGCCAAAGGCACGACTGTGCACGTTGTTGGCAACAGGCACATCTGTGCACCGGACTGTCTGTGCACGTATACATTTCTATCTGCACAGTTAGGAGTCTCTCATCTATGCACGTAACCTGTTAGTATGGCACCATCTGTGCACGTCGACATGTAGTCATTTTATATGATTTTTATTTTTTATTTTATTTAGTCATTTATACATGTAGTCGACATTTACACGTGCTCAGTTGGGAGTGTCCTATCTGTGCACGTTGAAATGTAGACGTGCACATATGGCCTGGTGCACAGTTTTTCCTGTGGCCAACAACGTGCAGAGTTGTGCCTATGGCCACCGATGTGCACAGATGGCCTCGTGTACAGTTGCTCCGTGCACAGTTGTCCGACTCCGGAAATTGACAGGACGTGATTAATTATTTTGAATAATTCGGTACGTACTTAGTGATGTTTAATCACATTTAGTTTGTGTAAGCCTGATCCGAAAACTACCAATTAACATTTTACAGTAGTTAAACTACCCCCGGACACCTTTCTCATGCTTAAGTCTTGACGACGTTGTTGTTAAGACATGATTAATTAGTTTGAATGACGAATCATGCCCTTGGTAATGTAACTACAAATTCAGTTTATGTTATCATGATCCGGAAACCACTAATTAATTTTTTTACGGAAGGTAAGCTACACGCAGAGACCTACTTAATATGACTTTTTTAGCCTAATCCAAAAACTACCAATTAATTTTGTTAGCAGTAGTGGGACTACCTCAGACACACTTCTCATATTTTAATCTTAACGATGTGGTTAATAGGACCTGTTTAATCAGATTGAATAAGTACATGAAAGGCGACCCACGATGCAACGCCGACAAAAAACTATCCATATCTCAACCTTTAGTTCTAGATATTATCGATCATGGGGCGCTAAAATTTATAATATTTATGGAATAGAGAGTTCAGCATGATCCCTGAGCATGGGGTCAAACAGTTGTAACTGTTTGTTACAACTGTTTGTTACAACAACAAGACGGTTGGTGTAACTCTTCTCACCTGCATGAAAAGCTACATGCGATGCAACACTGATGGAAAAGTATCCTTTTCTCGACCTTTAGACATGGGTATTATTGTTCGCGGGATCCCGAAGTACAGAATATTAATGAAACAGAGAGTTCAGCATGATCCCTGATCGTACGGTTTCAGCCAATTTGACCGGGACCATATTTTCCATAGATGTGTGCGGAGTCCTTTATGCCTTTAAAATAGAAAATTGTCTCCAAGAAATAAATTAAAGTCTGGCTTTTTCTCAAAACTCATTTCTTGAGTCAAATTTTTATGACTTCAACTCCAGCGGTTTATAACTTCGTGTGTATACCTGTCCTAACAAAAAAAGGTCATTCCGACTGTCATAAAAGCTAATCTTTGCCTTACTAGTATTTATATTGTGAAGGCAACTATATACTGCAAAATTATATTAAAATTACTCAATCAATAGAACGACTTTAAAACGACAAAGGATATTTCAAAGGACATGGCTTCATTTGGCCGTAATTCAAGTTTATTGAGTAGAGATCATGTCATTATTGAAGAATAATAGAATCATCTCATTAAGCCTTTGTCTAATTAGTATGGCAAAACTAATAATATATTTGACACACGAGGCAAAAAGTTTAAAATCCTGTTTTCGAATGATCGTGAGCGATAGTATGTAGGCCGTCGTTTGACAATGGTTTATGCGATTGGTGGAGTTGTTACTGCTGCACGTAAGAACTATCAAGAATAACTTTGAGCAGTAACTTCTGTTTATATAATATTTATTAACTATAATTTTTACCCATAAGGGGCATACGAAGTTTGTATGGAAATTCGGAATGCTCCACTACAATTAGCTTAAATTTCAATTATCATTTTCCAAATATTAATTTCAGTTTATAATATGATCTTCTTTCTTTGCTTCACAAAATAAATATTTGTGACATTTAAATATGAGTATTGAGTTTGGAAGTTGTAGAGGCAAACAGTCAATATATATATATATATAATATTTTCTTTCCTCTCTAAAATTTAACGCCGGCTTCTTTCCCAACAGTTGGAAGAAAATTTTACGCCATTCATTATGGAAAAGTATCCTACTATTTCTCTCGAACAAACAAAAATTTGTTAAATGTCTGCGAAAAAAAACAGTTGAACCTCAAAAATTTAGAATCCATATTCAGAATTTTTAAATGATCTAAAATTTTAGTTTATTTCAAAATTATTATTTTTTATTTGCTCACAAATTTTCTTATCACTTATAATTTTTTTGAGAAAATGTTATTAAGATTGCAGATCACTTCTTTCTTTCCTTCCTCTCTTGAAAGAAGGACAATGGGTTTCAGAACTATCAAGAGTAAATTTAACTAAATCCATTCGAAGGGCCTTTTATATTCCAGGTTTTAATTGTAGGGTTAAAAGAAAAGAGCATATGCTTAATAGAGTAAGTGACAGAGAAAAAATAAATAACTTATAAAGAACTTGGCCACTTAGATCGATACAGATGTATATTGAAATATGATTCACACCTTGCTCTGAGTCGGTGAAAAGAAAGATTAGATATAAAACTTTTAGATCCATTTTTACTTACTTACGACTATTTGAAAAAATTTCAAAGTTTTATCCAATTATAATTACTTTTTACAGCAAGGCGAAGTACCTACAGAATTTAGAAGAATCATCCTCTTATCATCCTGCCAACTGAGAGCCTTTTAGCCTCTTTTTTTCCTTTCTTATCACCTGTAACTTTGAATGTATATAATTTTGAACGTAGCCTGAGAAATTAATTTCAGGACAATATAAGGCATCATGTAATTTCGAATCTTGTTTGACAGACTTAGACATCTTTTTATTGTTAAATGGACATGTTAATAAAAATCACAAATGTATGTGAATTCAGCTACAAAATTTAGGTGTACCTTGAATGGTTAACACCGCAAAAATAGGCTTGTTAAAATTACCTTGGAATCATCCGAGTTCTATTATAATCAAATTTTCATCAGCAGGATCACAAATACGAAAATTTGGTTTTGAAATTGGTGCTGTAGCTCAATACTTCTCTCTCTATTTTATTATAATTCTAACGTTTTCATGATTTCTAGCGTTCTCCACAGTTTTACCAAAAAGCAGATTATGAGACATTGGATATAAATCTGAATAATAAAAGATATAGATCATAAAAAGGATTAAAATAAAATCGAGTACGATAAACTTTTGCACAAGAATGTTTTTTTCATTCGAAAGACATATCATAGGTTTTTTATTTACATTTTGCTTGATATAAACACGGATTTTCTATTGGTACAATAATGAAGAAGATGGATATTACCAATTGGTAATATCCATTTTCTCCACACAAGCCAGCTAGTACGGCTACTTCGGTTAATGTCCAGTTCCCCGACATAAACAGAGTTAACATCTGACAATCGTACAAAACTGCGGGAAAAATTATTGTCCGGCAGTGTCTCATGATTGTAAGGTAGCAAATCTGCTGATAGAAGTGTGTCATTTAGCATTAATAGCCAGCAGAGGGGTTGTTCGGAGATATTATCATTAACATTAATAGGGTGTTGAAGATGTTTAATTTTTGAACATGCACCTTTGCCATCGGGCGTTCTTATGTAAATTCTCTCTTCTGAACTATCTGCTGGAATTCGACGTCTAACCCACGGAGTCATGAATTCACCATGAATGGTGAGAGCGTCAACAAATCCAGAATTAACATGATCACTTGTTAGGTGTTCGAAAACACAGAGAAATTAAGAAGAATTACCAAGCGCGGCTGCGGAATTTGTTCTTGGTGAATTTGAACTGCTGAACAGTGCACCTCATTTGGGAAAATGAAAGTTTAAATTAATTAAAGAAAACTTTGCAAAATTATAAGCAAATATCACTAAAGGCAAGCACTAGATTATTTAAATGCCCCAAGGCACGTAAAAAAGTCCCAAAAGACTTTAGTATTAAATAAGTGGATATTTTTTATATTTCCAAGCAAGAGGAGAAATTTGACTCCTTTATTTCGTGCCGCTTCACGTCGAATTTAGGCTGTGTCGAGTGCCACATCATGTTAGGCTTGGGCAAAACTTTCTGTTGCATTCAGTCGTTGTATAGCTCCAAGTGCTATGTATAAACTCTGCGAGGCCGTTTTGAAAGTCGAAAATTAAAGAGACCACTTTTTTAATTGTTGTAGATGAAAAGAGACGTCTCCTTGATTTTCGTATGCGAAGCGAACCTGAAGTTAGACTGCTGGAGCTATATGGGGTCCAAACGCGATGCGGAATATTGAGTCTTGAATGTCTTTACAACAGGATTATTCTGGGTACAGCAGATAGAGTCGCAAATGAAAGAGACCCTCTTCTTAAAATGGTCCTGAATCACGAAGAAGTGGGTAAAGGAGCATTTCTATACAAAGCAGCGTAGTCGAGTGAAATTAGACTTTTTTCCAGAAAAAATTTATAAAGTTTTGATATCTGTCATACGTGGTTTCATATGGCATGCGAATCAAATGTCAAAAGAGTTTCCCTCTGGCCGGTGCGAGGAAACACCCTTAAATCTAACAAACAACCCCCGAAATTTTTTTTTTTGGCAATTATTTCGAAAAGCGTGCATCTAACGACAAAAGAAGTCCAGTACAAAAAAAAGTAAATAAAATTCTGAATAAGAAGTGTTCTATGCATTTTTGTCCTACGGGTCACCTTTACCGAGTAATTCACCCTCTGCGTAGGGGGTGAGTTTTAGTTCGAAGTCCGCACGCTCTTTCTCTTGCATATATCTCGGAAGGGGGTTGTTTTTCGCTCATAATGCATAGCACTAAAATTGTAGAGCAGCCAATTCACTATGAATACTGCTTATAGATCATTTATTATTCAAACAATCTAATATTATATAAACATTAATCCGAAAATGTATCAATGATTCATTTAATGAAAAATTGATTAAATGCTATGTATATATGTATAATGCATTAAGTAATTAATGAATACGATTTCAACCATTTTTCAATAATAAAATTAATTTATAAGTAATTATTTAATGATATATAAGTTTGTACTAGCACTAGTAATAGTAGCAGTAATAGTAGTAGTAGTAGTAGTATTCTCTTGCAAATATATCGAAATCGGGTGGTTTTTCGGTAAAACTATATATCACTTAAATTGTAGAGCAGACAATTATCTATAAATGGTTTTAATTAGTTCGTTTTTATTTAAACAATTAGAGATTATATCATTATTTTTGTGAAAATGGATCAATAACTCATATGCACACCACCTGTGAGGTAGAGCTTGTGGTGCGTTTTTTTTTTGTGGTTTCCCCAGGACGCATAATCCACTGCACATTTTTAAATATTTGGTCAAATGTATTTGAAAACTATTACTCGTCATAAGCATCAACTGTATCTGGGGGTATATCTATAGTTTCTTCATTAAAAAAACCTATACCTTGAAAATTTGGACACATTACGGAACATTTTAGTCCAGCTTTTACGCATCCACAATGTTTACCGCGTCCCATTTTACATAAACAAACGATCCACTTCATTATGTGAGATGGAGCTGGTACCTTGGTAGTATAAACTGGAAATAAACTATTTTTATCTCTCTTCCAACCCCTCAGTTCTGGTTCTAAAAATTTTCATCGCCATGTTTGAATCTAATGATAGGCTCGATAAGAGTGTTGTCGAGCAGCTTCGATAGTTGGAGGCAGCCCAGATAGAGATACAGCCTGAATGGAAGAAGTCACAGATTTGGTAAAGAATACGTATTTGTACTCGTTTATGCTTGTTTCAGAAGGTTTAGCCTTATGTAACGCAAGAATAAATTACTCCCCAGCAGCTGCTACTTTACGCTGATTAGAATCGGGGTTGTTGAAAGTTTTTACAATATTCTGCAAGGATTCATTTTTATTTAGCAAAGTAATTGTTTAAATTTTTTCCTGCCCGAAGAAGCCAGAGGTTGTATCTCATCCACTAAATGCGTGAGCAAATAAGATGGATTCCTTACTGTCTTTTAAAGACTCAGACTCTTGCAAAAGTTTTGAACTATAAATGTGGGATTTTACATTTCCTTTTCCTTTTTTTAGGAATAAAATATCATTTTCCACAGGAGAAAGAGCAAAATTCAATGAAAGGAGATCCAAATCCTGTCCAAATAAAACTGTTTTATTCCGATGGGATTCATTGATGGCAGTCTGCACGATTAGTACATAAGCATCGTCATTAGCAGCAAGTGTTTCAAAACTTTCGTTTTAAAATTGTTCCTGTAATTGAGAAATCAAACGTGCTTTATTTTTAAGATTATTTAGGAATTTTTCTGTAGGCACAATTAAAGCTGTATTTTCCTGAAATGAAATTTCAGATGAAATATTTTTTAAAAGACGCTGTTGACGTTCAACACCTTTCTTGCTGGCTTCATTTAATGAATAGCCGTAAAATACAATAACAACGTTGTTGCCATAATGCTTGCGAATAAATAGTACGTGATATTCTTTGGCCATAATACATGATGAATTGTATTGCCCCCATCTAAAACATATTTACATCCTTCCAGGTGTTTCTGATGCTTTTCAAGAGAGCCATATATGCTGTACAATGATAATTTTTTTGTCTTTCTCATTAGGCCTTTCTCAGTGGAAATGATGACAGTTCGTAATTAAAACACTATTTCAAGTCTGCCTTTGCTTTCACGGTGCAAATTATTCTTTGAAGTAATTGAAAAGTATAATTTCTACGACATCATCGGCAACTTTTACAGTGGAATTTGACGCGAAAATTGCTTTTTCTTTAATTTTGCGTTTTATTGTGAAATTCGCAAAATTTTGGACCTCTATCACGACTTCTTTCAGTAATTTTTGCTAATTTGTACAGCTTTGTGACAATTTGTCTTCAGAAGCAACAATACCAGTCGATATGGACATTAGATCTTCGGAACAAGTAAATGGAAAATCTTGTTAAAGCCATTCCAAGAAATTTTAAAAATCCTTTTCGTCTTTTTTAATTATCGAATTCCTGAGTTCAATATGTTGAAAACTAGTACTGCTGGTAATCCCGCAGAACTTTTCAATATTCTCGCAAACATGATACGCTACTGGCAAACCAAAAATCCATTTATTTAAGACACTTTTTGCCAATCTTCGCTCATGTGTAATTCCTCCGATGCTTTTCATGTGCTTCATTAAAGTTTGTTCAATTACCATGTCCTAACATATCCCAGACCAAAATTTGTCTGTACGTCTAATTGTAAAAAAACCTTCGTTTGTAAAGGTATAGAACTCTGCTTTCGTCATTTGCAGATGTAGTGAGCCCATATCTTGAAGATACAGTTAGCAAGATTTATCATACAAAAAATGCCCACTTGCATGGAAAATCGGCAACATACTTCTAATGGAATCTAAGTGGAGTTGCCAATTCCCCATACGCTCTGCCTGAATAAAGTGCAATGCAATAGTTACAAGATCAAAGTATTGTATCCACAACTGAGCTGTCTTTCCTTTTAAACGTAACACGTCCAACTGGATTTTTAACTTGCTATGCATTTCTTCAATAACATCATCATCTTGTACAGAATCGAAACTTGGAGGGATGCTTTTAAAATCTGCAAAAACATTTCGACAGTGCTGAGCCTCAGACTCGTCTAGATTAATTTCAGAAAAAATTAATTTTGATAAAGCAAAGTATGTTAACAAATGCGCTCGAATGGATTTTGCATAAGCGTGAACTGTCAACATATGAGGTACAGATGAGGAACCAAAACCTCTCGCCCATAAATCTGAAAGCCTACTGCCTCCCAGAAGGTAACCTACCGCTCCTAGATAAGAGAGAAGAAGATGAAAGCCCCCTAAACTCATAATAACATTGGAAATCATTTTGGGAGGAACAAATATCCTTTGCTTTTATATAAAGTGGTTGATCAAGCATCCTGCAATGATTTTTCTATCCCGTCAGATGCGAACTCCATAAAACCTTGCCATGACGGAAGGGCTGGTACCTCAAGATGTTTCCTTAGCATCCAAAGGACATCTTGCTTAGAGGTCAGCATAACATTTGCACAAGTTTCGTTGTAAATATTCTGCAATTGTATTTCATTTACGCAACAAAAAAAGCATTTTGTTTTAAAATCGATTTCTTTTTTAGAACTAAAACTTTTTCTTCGTTGCTCTTACCTTCTTTTTCTCTCTTAATGTCTCGAATAATAGTTTCTTCCCACATGTGCTTACGCCTGCAGTTCGTATAAACAGTTACAGATTCCATCGCACTCAAACTCATAGAATGCCCATCATTGCGGCGTTCACTCACTAGAATCAAAGTTTTAATGCTATCCTTCACAATCACAGCCTCACTCTCATTAAAATTTGCATTACAAATGAAGCATTTACTTGTCGATGCCATATCAGAACATACTTCTTTAAAAAAACTAGCTTCTGGATGCACGTTTATGCTTTGACACTTCACGTTTAACTGGTGCAGGCTATTGCAAGATGCAAGATCGCAGCCACGCTCAATAAGCCCATGCTTAAAACAAAGGGCCCTTGTTCTGTTCTTAATTCAGCTGAATGTTTATGTCGTCAGATATGTGAAATGAGGTTATTTAATTCCAGAATACATTCCTTATATGAATATGCTGCTATATTGGGCTTACTTGGGCAGACATAACGCTTGTAGATAGCACTATCTGTAACCTTTGCGTTGTGATGAGCTGGTTGGTAGAATAAATGAAAAACGAGTTCAAGCAGTGCTTTCAGAAAATAGGTTTGATTACGGACAGTCTGATACTGATACATACTCTTAAAGTCGTTAAAAGGTGATATTGAGGTGTTTTTCAAGCCTATCGGTTATAAAGGAAGGTATGATTATGCCGCCGAAGTACACAAATACGAATTCAAGATCTTCAAGTGCGCCGCGTATGTAACGTTGAAATGTTCATACAGAATTGCCCAACCTGAAATTGTATTCGAAAAGTCCGAAGGGAGTAAGGAATGCTGATTTAGGTATATCCTGGATAGTAATCGGAATTAAATAGTATGTTATTGTTCCGTAGTTGAGAACCACTCTAAACCAATTTGCCTGGAATAATTCCCCGCCTGTGTTTACAAAACATAAGCCCACGGAATTTTACTTTTTACTATAAATTTAGTTTTACGGTGCCATACGTATATATTGTCTTGATTTTGTATTTTCGCAATACATTTCGATTTTTATTTTATTTTTTAGAAATTATAATTTAGTATATTTGATTAGGCTATCCTATAATGCGCTTTATATTTTTCTTAAATATTACCTTGCGATCTTTATTATTTTAACCTTATAATATCGTATATCTTAATCTGTTAATTTAATGTTTTTTTATTTGCCTTTTATTTGTAATTTTACCTTTCTTGTCCTATATTTTTCTATTTGCAATTTTACCTTTTCCTAACATTGGCATTTTCATGTTTCGATTTTATATTTGCATTTCTTGTATTATCCAACTCTGTTTTCTCGAATCTACGCCCGACGCTCCATATTGGCGCTAGTCCGGAATCAAGCTGCGCGCTTAAACACTCCGAGAGTAGGGATGGACATGGTAGCCGCTACGCCCCTCCATCAGCGACGCAAGTGGCCGAGAGGACCGCGCCAATCGTCGGCCGGCCCACCTCTCGGCCGACGAACATAAAAGCGGGTGCGTGGAAGCGAAGGCATGCACTTCCATTCGGGCTTCCAGTCGGGTAACCTCAGTCCCCTGGTCGCTTTCGGTACTTAGTACCATTTTCTGAGAATAAAGTGCTTTCGAATACAATCACAATTCCAGGTCTCTCTCTCATTTCTCTTAGAGAATTCTCCCTTCACTCCTTCTTTTTTCAGAGTTTGGTACGCTCCTTGTAGTCCCGCCTCACCTGCTTTCCTATCACTCTACTATTTCTGGGTCGGTACGCTCACTGAAGCCTCGCCCTCTCTTTTCCTATACACTACAGGGCCGGTAAGCTCTCAGCAGTCCCGGAACCCTCTGCTAAATTCTTCAGGGAGCAGTACGCCCTTCTTGCGGCCCTGATCGTCCCTGATATCTTTTCCTCATCCTGCTCCTCCTTGCCAGGCGTATGCCTGGCAAATCGAAAAATCGCCGTCCCGGCAAGCGCGCTCGAGTCCGCCGTCGTTTGGCCGCCATCCGCGACGCCCTTCAGGCTTCCAGCTTCCCACAGGTGAAAGACCTCCGACCCTCCTCTTCATGTTCCTCTTCCCGCACTCCTCTGGATAACTCTGGACGTCACGTCTAGACGTTAGGTCTGGATAACTCTGGACGTTACGAAGCTCGGGCTGCCTCGATGCCAGGCACCTGTTCCCCTCGCAAGCACTTTCGCCCGGACGATAGCGATGATGACGACGTCATCATCCTAGACGAGGACGAGCTTCTGAGCACGCCTCCATCGCCGGCAAAGTGACCTTGCCGGGAATAGACGCGGCCTACAACTGTAGGTCCAAACTTCCACTGAAGAGGGGGCCCCTCGCCTCTTATTGCCGCCACCCACCAGCCGCAGGTCAAACAACAGGAGCCTGCCCGTAAGAGGACAACTCCTAGCGGCGACGTCTACCTAAGTCGTGGTGCAGTAGCGTCTGCCCTGGAGGGCACGAACGGCTCTCCACGCCTAAGAAGACTTCGGAAGTCGTGGTACAGTAGCCTCTGCCCTGGAGGGCATGAACGACTCGCCACGCCCAAGAAGACTTCGGAAGTCGTGGTACAGTAGCCTCTGTCCAGGAGGGCACGGACGGCTCCACACACTCCGCCAGCTAGCCTCCCGCGAACCGCGAGCTCTCACATCCACACGCCTTGCCTCCAAAACGCACCACCTTTACTTTAGATCGAGTCGGGTGACAACCTACGTCCCGGCTTGTATTAACTAGACCCTGTCTAAGTTGAGCATCTTAAGGATCGCCTTACCACGCAGATTTACTAAAATGCCATGCAAATGCGGCACGGGATCTTTGTTCTGAACTGTTAGTGCTTTGAGTAGAAGAAAGCCGTTTTTTAAATCGCCGTTTTTTACGCGTCATGTAAAATAGGCGTGGCCCAAGGGCTGCTGATGGGCCTGTATATGCTATCTCCATGAGGCAGCTGCTGCAAAAATGTATGAAAGGGTAATTGTGCCCGTAGAAATAAGCCCTGCTATTATAAAATTGTCCTAGTTTTAGTTTTGCTAAAGTACATCCTGAACCCTTCACGAAAAAAAGAAAAAAGATGGGCCCAAGTCGCTGTTTCAGCCTGTGGCCAAATTATGAAAAAACTAAAATTTTGAGTTTTGCTGCTTCTCTATTAACTTTTTAAAAAATACTTTGCAGAGTTGAAATAAATTTCTATTTTACTATGCCCGTTCAAAACGAAGATTGCAATAGATCGGTATGGGACAGGGTTTTCCTAACCTAGCAAAAATTAACATATCTCATTTCTGTTAGAGGAAGAGAAAATCGTAAGCGTAAACATTTGTAAACAAAATCTAGATCAGTCCATAGTCACGATTTTAAGATCAAAAGAATCGATTCGCAAAACTCCCACCAATATTCAATAGCTATAAGAATCAAAATCATGATATCGATTGCGAAATCTACTCCATAAAGGTTGAGCATTTTGAAATTGTTAGCAAGAAACGTAAGGAAAGATATGTATTAAATTCGCGATAACATCAACCAAATCTTGCTATTATATGTACTTGAATCGAGGTCGGTTCGCAAAATATATTACAATACACTGAAATTACAGACCACGAGGCGTGACGTGCTACAGTATATTAAGATTTTTGCTAGGAGTTTAACACTCACGATTCTACACCTTCAATCTTAAATTCCAAAACGTTCCAAAACGAGGTCTGGGAATCACAAATATTAGCTTGCTGTTTCTCAGACATCGTTAAAAAGGCAGAAACTTTATGGCAGCACTTAGGAAACTGGCTGAGAGCCTTGGTGGCATTACAAACATATCAACCAAGAATGATCTACTGAAATCCTCTGCCACAAAGTAAAATGTACTCATAACATACTTATCTCAATGATCTGTGCTTAATTCAACACATTAGTATTATCTCAATTGAATAAAACAATTTATAAGTTAAAGTAACATCGTATAGAATTTCGTACAATGAAAAACAATTAAGCAACCGATTAATATTGCATTTGGAGAAAAAGTAATATTCCACGCAACGGAGAATATTTTTATTCAATCGTGAACACTATCTTGGTGCAAAGCGTATCGAAATTTCTAGCAACAAAACATATATTACAAGCTTCACTGATAAAGAATCCTACCGGCCTGGGTGGTTTTTTATTATCTAGTATTCATCCCACCCAGAATCTGTCTTTCTCTCATATACGAATAGGCAGTGACCGTAATTTACTAAATTTGCCAAATTTCTGAACAAATTTACCCTATATAGGGTAAATCCAGGTAATTGTAGTTTCCAAACAAAATGTAAACAGCTGCGTGATTGTTTATGTATAAAATAAACTATTAATTAATGCACGAGCTTATTCTGCAAAGAAAATGCTAATAAAATTATGGGATCAAGAAAAAACTGAAAAAGTATCGAGTTGTTAACGCGAACATAACCTCGTTAATATAACATATAGTCAAAGTCTTAAAGTTAAATAGATTTATTGTTTACAGCTGTCTATGAACCGTATGTAATAATTCATTCTAATTGTTATCTTACATGCCTCATACCACATTCCAAATAGTTGGTTATCTGCACATCTGTATTGCAACCCTTCAGAATATATTTAACTTTTGCAGTGTCTTTTCATTACTTCAATTCAAATTTATTTTATTCAATTAATTAATAGAAAACACTGATATGCCTATTGAAAACATTGCGCGGTTTTATATGTGAGCACACACGCACACGTACACAAAAACACATTAAAGAAGCCTGAAAAATTTAGTGTTTAAATTTAGAATTATTAGGCAAATCTGCAAAGAACATGGCATGTTTGTTGGTTTTTTTAGGTATAAATATATATAATATGAGAAAGACCTTCAATTTCCCTACAATAACCCTAGATAGGGAAAACAAAAGGGACACCAGAGAATTTGTATGTACAAAATAAGTCTCTATAAGTCGCTATGCTTAAGAATATAACATTCATGTGTCTATTTTCGTGTAAACTGATATTGTCAAAATAACGTTAGAATATGCCTAGGTTACTCCATATTTTCTGCATCTGGGGGAAAACTGAGACGTGTATAAATAAAACATTCTCGGCCCACTTTAAAACCTAAAAGTTCTTGAAGAAAAAGCCTTATCTTTCTTTCAAGCATTAAATAATTGTGCGATATTAAATTTTTCGAAAATTTTTTCTGTTTAATGCATAGTGAGGACATTGGTTTTTTAGGTCTGGCAATTTGAGAAATAGCAAGATATTGTGCTGAAACTCATAATTGACGAATCGAATATTTTTAGCTTCTCTGAAGTTTCAATTCTACGAATAAATGTTTTACTGCGATTATTCAGCAATTATGAATTATTTATTTATGCTCATGACCCCATTTCAAAAAGTAAGATTTGCACCTAATTTTATAAAATTCACAAATTTTTAAGACTAATTTGCCAGACTTGAAGATTAGGAGAAAGCGTCAAATTTGACGAAATATGATTATGACGCAAAACATTTTGAACGATTATTCTTATAATTGCATGCTTTTTCATAATATACAATATAATTGTACCAAAACTAAGATATATGTCAATATTAAAAGTTTGTTAACACTTCTTCACACATCAAACAATTTTTGATATCGTATACTGGTTTCGTATATACTATTTGGAATTACGCCACTGAAAGTTATTTGACGCTTTTTAAACAAAAAAATTTGTTTGAAAGAGTTTTAGAATAAAAATTAAAATTTTTTAAATTTCGCAAATTCGCAGTGAATTAATTTCTATTTGTCATAAAATATTGCTCGAAATTTTCTTGTATGCTAACATTTTTTAATTTTTAAGAAATGGTAAATATAATATAATGTATTATATGTATTTAAAAAATTTCTATAATTCTAATTTCAAATTGTATAGGTTATTCACTTTAAAAATCTCGTTAGATAGGAAATTTAAAATAATTAAATTTCATTTTGACAGTTTAAATAATGATATTGGGTCACAAATTAAAAAAGCTTTTTCATTTTTGTAAATTTGAGATTCAAGTTTATAATTTAAAAGACGGACGGGCCAACTGTTTCGGACAACTGCACTTTCACGGTCTTTTTGTAACAATTTACAAAAGCTTATCGGAAGGTCTGCTCATACTCGGGCCAAGGTTTGATCGACTGTCGACTTGTCTTTTACAAAATATACCTTTTTTCAGAAAATTCATCTTTTTGGTTCTAAAATCCAACGGTTTAGTAGAAAATTAAACTGTTCAGTTTAAAGTTTATAGTGTGCATTGTGTAAGTTAAAAATAAAAGTATTTGTTAAAAATTGATGAATTTTTTTGAAAAATACCCTCTTGGGATAGAAAAGAATTCTTTTTTGTTGATAACAATATACACTCATATTGTAAATGTTATTTGTGTTACAATTATTATTTGTTGTGAAGAATCATACACTAAATAAATGAGAAAAATCATTTTAAACTGGAGTGCTACCGGTACCTAATACTTGAGAGAACTTGAAAAATACTGTAAAAATTTTGAAGAGACTCAAAATGGATTAAAATTGTACTAAATAAGACCTAAGAGAATCAAACAAGGATGACGAGTATTAAGGAGATCCAAAAAAGAATCCATTCAGCACCATGG
Source organism: Belonocnema kinseyi (assembly GCF_010883055.1). Taxonomy (NCBI): domain Eukaryota; kingdom Metazoa; phylum Arthropoda; class Insecta; order Hymenoptera; family Cynipidae; genus Belonocnema; species Belonocnema kinseyi. The sequence goes on from NC_046657.1 coordinate 163,672,246, forward strand.
AGAATATAAAAAGACCTATATTTCGACTCGGGAAAGGAAAATTAATAAAATGCAATTGAATTGATACGGATCCACAATGACATTGAAAAAATTAAGGGTAAATTAATAATATTTCAAGTCTTTAACGTGAATTTAAAAAATTGAAAATCCAAAAAAGATCCAATAATTTCAGCCGATTTTGAGGTAACTACAAAAAATGTAGGGGTAATAAAAAAAATTAATAGAATATAAAGATCACTGGAGTAATATTTTCATTTTTTTTTAATCTGCCTACTGCAACAATTTAAAGCTATTTTTAAAAAATAAAACAGTATGGAGGATTTTAAAGAATTTATATTAAAACAAGTAATTTTAAAGGTATCAAGGCAATATACACATGTTAGCCCCACAAATTTTATTTGGGCAGAATTATGACTAGGCTTATATAAACCTTTTGTTTGTTGTCTGTCTATTTTTTAAATTTACTCCTTTAATATTCTTGTACAATTTATTTCAGTGCCGAATATCCTATAATCGTTTTTTATACAATGATTTTCTACTATGAATTTTATGTACAGCCGAATCTTGATTAGGTGATTCTGGATTTAGTGTTACCAAGAATTAATGCCTATTCTGCAGAGCGAGCAAAATTCTATCTTCTGAAGTATGATATTTTTCTTGAAAAACCTCAAAAATAATAAGATAAGTGACTCAAAAATTCTTTTCAATCATCATACTTGAGAAGCGAGAAAATAATGTCAATAAATATCATGGTCTTTCATCATAGAGTTTACCTAGTTTTCACTTACCAACAGAGTTACAAATAACGCCCTTAGACCTTAGTTACCATCCATGCTTAGCTAACATGCATACCCAGTAGAAAGCACCACATATCCGTAGATTTCGAATCTACCCCCCCCCCCCCCCCCCCCCCCCCCCCCCCCCCCCTAGGCCGATTTCAAACATCAACACAAAAAATTCACAATTCCACAATTCCTGAAACGTACTAGTAAAGGCCCATACTAAGACCATTAAAAATGAAAAAAAATCATTTGAGAAAAAAGTGGCGCCTACCCCCTTTAGTTTTTAGGCCCCTTCCAATATTTTTCGGAAAACACTTTTTTGTACATAAGTTTGAAAATTGGGAATTTGTCGGGGGACGTCTGAAAATCCTGAAAAATAAAACTCCTAATATGATAAAATTGCCAAAATATAAAAATCCCGATTTCAAAAATTTCTAAATAATAAAATTCAGGACAGTTTACAATATCACCGTATTTAAAAATTCTAGAAGAACAAAATTCCCGGACAAAAAATTGCCTAATTATAAAATAAACGAACCTTAAAATTCTAAAATTTAAACAATTGATAAATGTTTTTTGTGGAATGTTATTTATTGGTTTGAACTAAAATAAACAAATATCTTAGTAAAATAAATGTTTTAAATATTTAAATATGCATAAAATAATTTTGAAAAATGTAAATAATAATTGAAAAAAATATATTTCTGATTTTTTTTTTAATTTTATCAAAAATCGAATTGTTAATTAAAAGGAAAATTTAAATGAAGCTTCAACATGAAACAGTGCAGAATTAAATCATGTAATTTTTTTTGGAAAACACAAGGTTCAGAGAAATTTGAGGAATTTTATTTTTCCGTTTGAAGCGCACAAGTTAGCGAATTAATAAATTTATACGATTGTCATACAGTTGAGCAAAATAAATTATTTAAAATATATAGCAACATCGAATATCTGAAGGAAATGTGCTAAAATTTTTATAACTACTGCTAATAATTTATCTTTAAAGTTCTAATTTTTATAAAAAATTGGAGAAGTGAAAAAAATGAACATTTAAATTAAGATTAATGGACAAAAATATATAAAATATTAATATTTTTATCATGATTATTCAAAAAAATATGTATAATTTATCCTCCATTTAATTCTGCCTCTCAAAAAGGATTGCTTGTATCTATAAATTTTAACCATAATTAAATTCTTTTTGAAAAGTATATATTTATGTTATTATGCCTTACATATTATTTTCAAATTTAAAAAAGAAAAACATTTTTTTAAATTATCGAGATGCGAACTTTGAAATTTTCATTTTACTGGAAAAAAATATAAACGCCAAACGCCTTAAAAATTTTAATAGGAACTTTTTTAAAATATGAATATCGTCAGTAGTTAAGAACTAGCTAGTTAAGAATTCAATATCAAGAAAAATATGAATACAACATTTGAGTTATGAATTAATATTTTCTTTTCTTTGAATCTAAAATTTCTGGCAATAGATTTAGACACTGTACTATACAGTGGAAAGGTACGCAATCTAAACATGTACACTAACATTTCCGAAATTTTACACGACGAAAGAAACTCGTTTCGCTGTACTATGCTGTGGAAACCAAAATGCAATTTTCGAAAAACCCATTAAAAAAAAAAATAAAAGAAATGTCGCAATCGTGTTTGTTGAATATTAACTGGATATAATAAAATATACCAGAAAATACAAAAAAGTCAAATTAAAAAAATTTCAGTTAACAGGTTTAGACGGTGACCTCTTTAGTTCAATGTTTTTACTATTAGAATCATAGCATCACACTTCAGAATCTTTCAAACTTTGATTCGGACGTTGAATTAAAATTACAAAATTTCAAAAGAAGTAACCAGTTTAATCCGTTCGCGATATTATTTTCCCTTTTTTTCTCTTCTATTCACCAATATTTGTTCCTGGGTAAACATAAATTAAAAAGCGAAAAATAAGAGAGCGAGTTGGCTTGAAAATCGGTTTAGGCCATTATAAATAAAAAAAAACCTTCGTAACCTGGGAAGTAAGTACCCAAACGAGGACGGGGAACAAGCCTGCGAAGTGAAAAGACAATGAAAGAATTCTAAAAGTAGAATTTATCAGAGTTCTACAAAATTGTACTCACATGATTTGACCAATCAACAAAATCCAAGCATCAAAAAATTCCTAAGGTACAAATTATAACAATCTTGAAACAATAAAACAGTGGGCACAAGATTATGAAAGTCCCAAGAACGTCTTTAGGACGTTCCTAGTACGTCTCATGCCAGTCCAACTAACGTCTCTAAGACGTCCAACGTCCTAAATATGACCTAAAGACGTCTTTAAGACATGAACGTTCTCGGGACGTCTTTCATACTGACATTAGACGTTTTAAGAGCATCCCTATGTCGTCCAAAGGACAAGATATAAAAAACGTCTTAGGGATGTCTTAAAGACGTCTCTAGGACATCCTTAATTTTTTTCCCACTGATAAGATAGAAGAGAGACCCATAAATTATCAATCTCCTTGAAAAAGTATATTATTATATTTATATTATTATATTCAGAGAACATTGCTGATTTAACTATGTATTAAGTCAATATTTGTGAATATGAATCATAAAAAATTATTTTACATATTTTTTTTTTATATTTTGGTTCAATTTTACTATGCCTTTCACACAGTCATGCGATTTCTGTAAACATATAAAATTACATATCACACAACAAGATTTTTCTCTACATTGAAAACTTTTATCTTAGAAAGAAATACATATCTTGATCTGATAATAGAATATACATATGACTCAACGATTTTTTTCGTTTCTATTGCAGATACTGTGGATCTGATAGTGTACGCTTTTGACCGTATCTGAAAGCGCCATTTAATTATTTCTCCTAACTTTATATGCCCGAGCTTCATATAATCTTCAATCTTTTGATCTATAATACTATACTTTTTATTAAAAAACCCGAGTTATTTTAGTCAAAGAAAAATTTACTGTACTATTATCATTAATAATTATAATGAATAATACAGAATTCACTAGCATTTTCACTTTTGATTCAAGAGTAATTTTTCTTAATTTAGACCTCTTTTGAACTTAGTCCCAGAACAGCTTATGACCTTAGGCGAACTTTAAATACACAAAAGTCTTCTCTGAAAAACATTTGACAACGAGTCATTTCATATTTACTCGTTAAGCATTGTTAAATTCTCCAAGCTTCTCAAGGTAGTATCGTAAAATACGTATTTTTTCTTTATATTAAAATTATCTGATTTAATCAAGGTAAAATATTTATACCGTGCGAGGTTTTAACTTCTATAAAGTAAATCACGTCATACTGTGCAAATATTTCGAGGCTACCTAGTCTGAAACATCATGATATTCATCACTTACGGTCCTCCCATTTTATATATTAATCAACTTTTCTTACATTCTGAAAAATGAGAACCCTTTTTTATTTGATCTTAAACCTGGGCGTTATTTTTCAATCTATTGGTAAGTGAATAATAAACAATATCATTTTTTTTATATTTTTGTATAGTTAGTATGTTGCCACATCTCTTATACGCGACTGAATGTTAAATACTAGGTAAACTCTATGATAATAAACAATTATGTTTATTGATATTATTTCCTTGCTTCTCAAGTATGATATTCGTAAAGAATTTTTGAATCACTTCTCTTAGTTAGCATTTTTTAGGTTTTTTATGGAAAATATTAAACCTCAGAAGATACAATTTTGATCGCTCTCTTCCAAATGTCTAGATTCCGCAGCCGAAATATCACATTCTTCTCACAAAAACTTTTTAATACCTTTTTAACATTTCAAATTCATAAATATTTTCTTTTAACAGAGATATCTTCAGGTATGTCGCTCCATGAAAGAGACTTACTAGCAAATTTTGGGAACAGCAGTGAACCTGCGCGTCATGAAGGTAACCATAATATATAAATAAAATATGATAACAGAAGCGCTAATTAATAAACTGATTTAAACTATTAGAAATCTCTTGAACTAGAAAACATCCCAGTGGGCAAAACATTTGGCGATGTCTTTGCGACGTCGTTACAACATCTTTACGATAACTTTCGGACATCCTATGTCCATGTCGTTAAGATGTCTTTACGATATCGTAAAAAAGTCGTATGATCTGACGATGGCTTTACGATATCGCAAAGACATCGAAACGACATGGACATAGGATGTCGTAAAGTTGTCGTAAAGATGCCGTAACAATGTCATAAAGACGTCGCCAAATTTTATGCCCACTGGGATTCTACACACACAGAACCACCTTGTTGCTAATTTCTTAGAGAAAAAACTTTCTAAAAAGTATGAAATACCGGCTTTTAATATTTTCACTGATCAAAATTCTATAAGGCTCTTTCCCTTTTAGAGCAAGTCATCCCATAAGATGCTTTTGTAAACTAATTCAAATAATTCAAAAAATTGAACCACTGCAGATTGGACCCCTACCAAAAAATAATACAGTAAAGTTAGTATACAACTATAATGATTTTCTTGTAATAATTTTTATATCAATTTTTCGCTATTACAATAAAATCTGGATTTGGTGAAGGTTTATGGCCATTTTAATTAACGCATGCAAATATGTCTGTTGGTAAGCCAGATACGAAAAAATTGTTTAAACAAAAGTTGTTGAAGACAGTGAGGACCATCTGACTGTACTAATAACTGTAACCTTGGGATCCATTTGTAACGTCAAGTGAAGGCCAAAGTGAGTGTTTTAAATGAGAAACCCTATTCCTGCCCTGTTACTGCAAATAAAACCAAGACTCTAATTACCAAACTCGGGCAAGCACCATGAGATGTTCCTATTTAAATTTGAAAAAGATAAAAATTTTCATAAAAAAAGAAAAAATTTATTTTTTGCACAAAAATAAGAAAGAGGAAAGAAAAATGAGGAGGCACCTAGCAAAACGCTTCCTTATCTTTTTTATTTCATAAGTCTTTTTTATTTATATTATCATAAAATCAAAATGAAAAAAACCGTTTTAAAAAATTTGTTGAGAACAGTTTTTTTTTACATTTAGGTCTCAGGAAGAGAATATTATGGTTTCCTTGATGTTTTTTATTAATTTTTTGTTGCCTTGATGAGGGTGCTGTATGTGTACCGAAATGTGGATAATTATTTTTTATAAACATTTTTTTATTACAACCTCACAATAACAAAAATAAAAAACGAATAAAAAAAGAAGAAAGGGGATTTGGTTGGTCGCCTTCTCAATTTTATTTTTATTTTTTATTTTTGTTGGCAAAATTTTTTTTTTCTTTTCTTTTTTAGGAAAATTTCCATCATTTTTAAATTTTAAAAAGAACATTTGATGGTGATTGTCCAAATTTAGCCTTTGGATTCTTGGTTTTATTTTAAGAAATTCTGCATATTAATTTAGTTATCGGATGTTAAAGAGAATTTTAAGTTTTATTTTAATCTCATCGACATTCCTTTAATTTTAACCTTCAGTAGGTCAAGGTTATTTAATGAGAAATCTTCCAGAAGCTTTTTTCTTTAATCTTTAGTGGATTTATGGGCAAACAAATGTTTAGGGTGCTGATTCACCGAGAGTCACCTTGCCTCAAGGTCAAGATGGTCAAGGTCGTTTGGCCCCGAGCCTACTCAAACATTTGTTCACCCATAAATCCTCGAAAGTTAAAAAAACAGCTTGTAGTCTACCCTTTCGGACGTTAAATTTTCCGCTTTTTCGAATCCTGTGTCTATATCTGATTCCCATTTAAAAACTGAATGTAAACATTACACAGGCTGCAAATAAACGGTTTATTTAAACTGTTCATAACTCTGCCCAAATGAACTTTGCGCAAAACATCTATATATTTCCTTGATAACCTTAAAATTTCTTGTTTCATTAAAATCTTTAAAATCCTACCGAATTATAAATTTACCAGAAATCCCTAGAAATTGTTGTAGTAGACAGATTTTACAAAATGAAAATGTCACTTTAGTAATCTTTAAATTCTATTACATTTGTTTTGAATTACCGCTTCATTTTTTCTAGTTCCCTTGAAATCAGCTGAAATTAATGGCACTTATTTTGATTTCTGAGCCTTCTAATTCATCCGTATCCATTTAATTGAATTTTCTTGATTTTCTACAATTCTTCTAAATTCACTCCAATTTTACTGAAAGTAATGAGGTACTTTTTTCAATTTATTTGAATTCATTGGCAAGTCACACTGAATGCCCCTCTATTTAGCCGAAACCTTTGTAGTTCTTTTTCGCATTATTTAGAATTCTTCTGAATTGAAAATATATTCAAAAGTACTATAGAAATCTTTGAAATATATGAAAATTGTGTATTTTTTTAATTTCATAATTCAAGATTTTTTTCCTCTACCTGCAATAAATATTTTGGGGCCCATTTCTTAATGAATAAGATATAATTGCTAGGGATTAAAAACCTTTTCAGCCTTTAATTGTTATTTTCCAAAATAAAAAATCAAGAATGTACATTTTCAGACATAAATAGGCCTAACAGAACTTCTCAAAAATATTTTTTAAATAAAAGAAAATTTATAACAATATTTTTTTATTGAAACTATTGGGTAGCCTAGAAATTACACATGGGTTCAAGAAAGCATAAAACAATTTCCAGGATCCTAATTAAAAAAAGTATATACAAAACCAGTATACAGTATCGGAAAATAACATTGGAAATAAGAAAATTCAGTTTAAGGAAAAACGACAAGAGTTGCAATAAAATCTTTAATAAAATTTTTTTTTCAAAGAATGCGCATTTTTTTAATCGAAACAACGAAACTATGTTTTTTTAATACCAATATAAGTTACATTTATCGGAATGATATAAAACTCCAGGGAAAAACACGAGTGCGAAGCACGACATACGTGATGAGAATGTGCTCGATGAAGCTGAAGGAGTTTTAACAAAAAAATTCACAATCACCAAATTACTGTTTTCCATGATTTAACCTTCAGTTTTAAAAAGCATGTGCACAAAGATCGAGCGCGAAGCGCAAGAACGAACACTCTCGCGCCCTAGGCGCGCTCAAACTTTCGAGCGAAGTGAGCTGCGCGCGAGAGAACTGTGCCCGCGACATAGGCAGATTTTTTTAACGAGTCATTTGAGAAATAGCAGAAATCAAAATTATAATTTTTTTGTAAATTGGCCGCAGGCCGAATCAGCATACTGCACCTACCTCATTTTCTCTCTTTCGCGATGGTTTCAGGGCTAAACTTGAGGAAAACCACACGTATGACATTTTTACAATACCAAGGTTTATTTCTATAGGTAAGACCATCCTCGCAAACTTTTCGTGGTAGCTGTCCCATACCTATTAATCGCGGCTGATCTGTTAGCTCACTGCCAGCTCGTTCCATTTCTTCACGAATCGCACCTAGATGATACCTTGTCAGAAGATAATTCACCTATGCCAAAATTCTATCTGAATGCGCAGAGATCGTCAACGTTCCTCAGTGACCGTAACTGTGAGTACGAGAAGCCTTACACTTAATTGTCACAAAGGTTTCTCTGGTGAATGAACGCACTTAACGTTTGCCATTCGACGAATCAGCTAGTACAAAAAACCATTCTCAGCAGATGCTGGACGAGGGCATATGCAGGCCCTTCAGAAGCCCTTGGACCACACCCATTTGCATCACGTACACAAAGAACGACAATTGGCGAATCTGTGGTGACTTATGTCGAATCATCATTGTAATCCTTTCGGATAAATATCCCTTGCCCCAGTTGCAGGCTATTTCATTAAATCCGCGTGGTATGGCAATTCTTAAGAAGTTGGACTCACACAGGATCTATCATTAGATTCCGATTGCTTTCCAGCTCATCCCTAAAACAGTAGTTATTGCTCATTACCTCCTTGACAATCGAGGAACATGAGAAACACCTGAAGATCACCTTTTAACGCCTCAAAGAGTACGTTTTATACACAAACCTTAGCAAATGCTAATTCACAGTGTCCGAAATCAAGTTCCTTATCCGCCTATTGACGCTGAGACTCGTCTCGTCACCGACGCGTCTGACTCTGGCTTCAACGCTACCCTTGAGCAACTTTTCGGTGTCACTTGGAGCCGCTGGCTATCTTTTCAAACACATTTTTACCAGCGCAAATAGTCTGCAGTGAAAAACGATCGTGAACTATCAGCTATATTCGTGGCAATTCAGTGCTTCAGGCATTTTTCTCACAGCTCCAAGATTATTGCCGATCACCAGGTTTCATCTTCGCGTTCCTTCAACGCTATGAAAAGGCTTAGCCTCGCCAAATCCGGTAACTCTGATTTATCCCACAATTCACCTCTCGTAAAGAGCACCTACATGGCCCAGATAACACAGTCGTTGATTCTTCGTCTAGAATCTAGGCCATACGTCTAGTGGCAGATTTCGTTTTGAATGATTTTGCTGAGGCTCAAGTTTCTGACGAAGAACTTGCACGCACCGTTGCAGAGCCAAACTGCTCCGTTAATCTCTTAAAGGTTAAGTGTCGTGCTGAACACACTATCGTAGACTCTTTTAACTAAAAGCGTATACAGCATTGCTCGCAGTCAGTGAGGGATACAAACGTACATATTTTTTAATAAGTAGAAGGAACTTATACCTTTGGTGCTTCGATGAGAAAATTTTATCCGATGTTGATCTTTTGTCATAGAAGCCTAATCTATTTTAAGTGCTTTTTCTTCACTTCCTCTATTAAACCACGATCTAGAAGGTCGTTGATGCTTTTTAACTCTTTAAAACATTGCATCCACTTCGCGACAAACGCTTTCGGCTTTTTAACGTACTTGGCCGTTGCTGCTTAGGTCATCTATGCCGGCTTTGGATGCGTCCAGAGGTACACAGCCCCTAGAAGCGCTTCGCAAAGGTGACTCTTATTGCGGTTCACAAGCTTCTCGGACAAAATATCAATATCAAATAAAATTGTTCTCATCGAACCGCCAAAGGTAGAAGTTCTACCTAGTTATTAAAAGAAATTGATGTTCGTAACGCTTATAGCCTTCGAGTAATGCTGCAGATGTTCTTACTTAAAATACTTATATAGCGAATACTTATATAGCACTGGCTCTCTGTAGGTCTTACGTCGATAATTGGATTTTGCGTACGGGTTTCAAGACTCTGACCATTATTCAGTGCAGCCAGTGTAAGTCCTAACTTTTCTCAGCGCTATTACAGCTCACTGGTGGTCGCAGAATGCGCACCACGGCGTATCAGCCGCCTTTCAACGGAATAATCGTGCACTGTCACCGGTGTCTCGAGGCGAAAATCATGTGCCACAACGATTCCAAATTTCATATTTCACTGTCCACAGTTATACTGGTTCTTGTCTAACGTCTAACGTCATCGAAACTCGTTCTTCACCCGCCGAATACCTATAGAGTACCTACGAAGAGAACGAAGAGTTCGTCCAAGATTTTTGGGGTAATGCTTGAGAACGCACACAAGCGCACTTGCACGCGACTTTCCGAAAGGCTGGGAGTATGGGGAAGAAAATTTCACGTGCCCCTCTGGAGTTGAGACGCTCCTGTCTGTAGAACGCTCGTAATTTTAAGCCTCGTACGTTTGGCGTCCGAGTGTATTAGAATAATTAGTTCTGTATTTTTTCTTTACTTTAATCATGAAAGTATGGTTCACGTAGAAATACGAGGTCGTATAAACAGTTAATTTGCATATGTATTGGAACCACATTAAAATAACCTAAAATTCTTGTTAAGCTTTCCAACGGGTGATTACCATCAACAACAAGCATGGTGGTTTTCGCATTGCTCTAGCGTTTACTCCGAGCGGGATCAGACTTATAATACTTCAGGGTCACCCATATGAGTGGTTCGAGCCTGCACTCTTTATACAGCCACTAGGCAGGCATGACGTCTATTCTACTTTCCTAAGTATTCACAGTATACTTTATTGTATTTTACCAATACAAGCGTATTCATATTCATAAAATAGCCATTTTCGGATATTAGGCAGTGCATAGCGCCACGTCACGTTTGGTTGGTGTGCAGCGGATTTTAACGAAGTCCGTTTAATTTTCGACTTTCGAAACGGACTCGGAGTCCCACTGCCGCTTCTATTCCTACAAACAGGACCTTTAGCTATACAAGGACTAAACGCAACAGATAGTTGTACGCAGCCCAATATAATGTGGCTGTGTACGCTCCCTAAACTCGACGTGGAGCGGCAGGGAATGGAGCAGCCGAAGTTCATTTCTTGCTTTGCAATCTAAAATATATTTATTTAATTATAGGTAAAATCTTTTTTGGGTGCTCTTACATGCCTTAGAGGAAGTTGATAATCGTATACTTACCTTTAGACTTTACGTATAATTTTGCAAATTTTCTTTTAATTAATGTTGACTTTTATTTTTCTATTTAGGTGCAATATTTAGCGGTCGGAATTCGCCACAATCAAATGTATCAGCCGCGGTTGGTAATTTTTCTCAACGTGCTCGTGTTTATGTACACCTACCAAGTGATCGTGTTTATTCTGGAGTGTTTGACACTCTCACCTTTCGTAGTGATATAATTCCTAGGTGGGTTTTACGTCGAATTCCAGCAGATAATTTAGAAGAGAGAGTTTATTTAAGAATTCCTAATGGCTATGGTGCATATTCAAAAATTGAACATTTTCAACATCGTATTAATATTAATGATGAAATACCTGGAGAACCCCGTTGCTGGCTATTAATGCGAAATGGCAATGTCTTATCTGCAGATTTGCGCCCTTACAATCATGAACCACTTCCGGAAACTAGATTTGTGCGCTGCTTTGTACGATTATTAGATGATAACTCTGTTTATGTGGGGGAACTGGATGTTAGTCGCAGTCGCCGTCCTAGCTGGCTTGTATGAAAGAACTGGATATTACTAACTTGACATTAAGAAATTGGATTTTTCAAACATACAATATCCGGTAATATCCATATTTTTTATTGATGTGCTACTAGAAAATCCTTGTAGATATAAAGAAAGATGTTAATCTGAAACCTATGTAATATTTAAGAATAAAAACATTATTGTCCAAAAATTTATCGTAATCGATTTTATTCTTTTCTTTTTATGTTCTATATTGTTTATTATTGAGATTTACGCTCAATGTATCATAATCTCGTTTTAAACCATTCTTTTTTAGGTGTGGTCTGGTTTACGTCTTTAGATGCAAAGTTTAGCAAAGAAAACATCTGTTTATAAATTTATTTTCAGACTGCAATTTTTCCCCATTTAAATCTTTATTTCATTAAGGCTAATAAAATTTCGCGCCAAAATTCTTTCTATAGAACCTGATTGCTATTTTTGGTATTGTTGAATAAAATGAAAAAAATCTTCTCCTAATATGAGCACGCTTTTTTTATAAATTATTTGTATCCAATCAAAATTTTCCTTTGAGAGTCTCCATATTATCTAAGAATAATTTTATTCGAATACAATACAAAGCAAGAAAATTGGCATCACGATTTCTGGGACTAAGGTGATGATTACTGGGTCTACCTTAATTTTTAATTTTTTTATTTTTCACCTTAATATATCACCCTTAATTCATTATGAAAACTTAAAATATTATTTGCAATTCGAACGCAAATCAATTAAAATTGATCCTAATTTCTGAAATTATAACTGTTATCTTTGTCAGAGGTAATAAATATTTGAATATTGCAAAACTTTATTTTGTGAATCGAAGAAAGAGAATAATCTTGTAAGCTTAAATTAATATTTGAAAAATCGTAATTGAAATTTCAGCTAAGCACAGTTAAGCATTCAGAATTTCCGAACGAATTCGCATCTTCATTATGGATAAACATTATATAAACATTATAGGTAGAACCGACCATTTAAAAAAGTTATATACATATTTTTCATTTATTTTATAAATTTTTCGTTTCAAAATAAATAAAAATTTTAACGGTTTGTCCGATATGTATAAACTATAAAATACTTTTACACCTGGATTATTTCGGTCTAAAAGGCATAAACGTCCCTCTAACACCTCCAAAATCCTCTCTAGGTTTTGCTTCGTTTAAAACTTTATTCTTCAATACTATAATTGATTTTTTTTAAGGAATAATTTCCTTAATAGTTATAAAAAGCAAATTTATTATGTAAGCACACCAAACTCTTGCCTTGGACTG
>NC_046657.1:163685260-163687354 GCF_010883055.1 Belonocnema kinseyi
CGCCAAGGTTCGAAAGTTCGCGCGCGAACTCCGGACCCGTTATCACACACTTAACAAGTCAAAGCTGCTGACCATCAGGCAGCATATTTTTGAGAGAATACGCATACGATCTAACGCTAAGAGAAGTCTAGAGCGGAGGGAGAGGTTGGTCAGAGAAAATTAACAGTTTGTCTCTGACCCATCTCCACTCTTCCAAGACCCTCCAGTTACTGTCGAACACCCACCCAAACCAGATAAAGAATGCCCACCCATCACTACCGAGGAGGTGAAAAAAGTATTAAGAGGGATGAAGAACTATTCCGCACCGGGACCAGATTGTACCAAAACCTTCTGGTGAAAGAAGTTTGCTTCAACCCATCAGCATTTGGCCCGTATTTTCACCTCATATTTGAAGTCGGAAGAGCCGATTCCAGAGTGGTTGGTGGAAGGACGTACAATACTCCTGCCAAAAATAGGCAACTCAGCTGACCCGAAGAATTACAGGCCAATAACTTGTATGAACACACTTTATAAAATATTCACAGCTATCCTAAATGATAGGATTGTTCAGGCAATTGAACCTGTGTAGCAAGAAATGTATGAACTACGAGGCTCAAAGAAAGGCGTAGCCGGATGTCGGGAGAACCTGCTCATCGATAGATGTGTCTGCAAAGTTGCAGCATTCCACCAGCGTGACCTATGGATGGCGTGGATTGATTATCGGAAAGCTTTCGATTCGACCCCCCATAGACTTATCATCTGTTTTTTGGAAATCTTAAAGGTTCATCTGCAAATAGTTGGGTGCATAGAGAGATTGATGCCGCTTTGGAAAACCAGATTTACTATCTCATCTGGAAAAAATCTTGTGACAACTAACAAGGTCACTTTTCAAAAATGTGTCTTTCAGGGCGACACTATGAGCCCACTCCTCTTTTGCCTTACATTATTGCCTCTATGTCTAGCACTTCGCCATTCCGACGGGTACTTGTGCGGAAAACCTACAGATCGAAAGTACAAGGTCACTCATGTATTTTACATGGATGATCTTAAGATCTATGCTAAAAACAGAGAGCAACTGCATCTAGCTCTGGGTATTGTCGAACGATATACTAAGGAAATTGGAATGAAATTCGGGTTACACAAATGCGCCAAGGTTTATTTGAAGCGAGGAAAACTTAATGGCATCCCTGAAGATCCTGAGCTCGTTGATAGAAGCGCCATACGACACGTTTATGCTGGAGAGACTTATACATACCTGGGCGTGAGACAGAGTCCCATTCAGGTCGCATTTGTCTCATCCGACAAATTTGGTCTTCCGAACTGTCGGCGAGGAACAAAGTTTCTGCAACGAACATCCTTGCCGTCCCGGTACTACTCTATTCATTTGAAGTAATTCCATGGACGAAGAACGAGCTCAGCTCTCTTGATATCAAGACAAGAGAGGTTATGCACATGAACAAAAGCATGCATTTTAAGTATTCCGTTCCGCGACTGTACATCTCACGGCGTCAAGGCGGTCGCGGAATATTGAGTCTTGAATGTCTTCACAACAGGATTATTCTGGGTACAGCACATAGAGTTTCAAATGGAAGAGACCCTCTTCTTAAAATGGTCAGGAATCACGAAGAAGTAGTTAAAGGAGCATTTCTTGTACAAAGCAGCGGAGGAGGCTGCTGAAACACTCGGACTTGACTTCAGTATTAGGGTTGAGTAAAATGCATCAAATCTAATCTATCTCGAGTACTCACTCTTGAAAGCCCGGATTAAGAAAGCACAAGAGAAAAACTTGCTTGAACAGCTCCTCGATAAGAGGATGCACGGTATCTTCCACAGAAATGTGAAGGATCAGTCTATGTCTTGTGAGCTACCGTTTGCTTTCCTTAAATCGCCCGGATTGCAGTCTGGTACAGAGGGTTTCATTTTTGCATGCCAAGACGGTGTCATTTCCACCTTAACATACCGTCGCCACATTTTGAGCCAAGACATTCCCGATGACAGCTGCAGGGTGTGCCCTGCACACCCCGAGCATTTAGCTCACATACTATCTAGTTGTCCAACACACGCGGGAACGACCTACATTCAAAGGCACAATGCAGCACTAAGAGTACTTTATTA
>NC_046657.1:163687454-163698429 GCF_010883055.1 Belonocnema kinseyi
CATGTAACCCCGTTCACGGGCCACACTCGCATCGTAGCAGTCTAGCAAGTCATGATTCAGTTGCTCCGTCCACCCAAAGGTCACGAGATCCCGCCGATCCATTGCATTGAATCCATTTTCATTGGCTCCCCCAGCTCTAGATTGGTTCGGCATTGTTGGCCGACCCATTGTCGGGAGCCCTGCGCATTCTGTTGTTTTGAACCGCACTTACTACAACTATGTTTGGTGTTGTCATTGTTGTTCCCAAGAGAAGCTAGGGAAAGGGGTTCGTCCATCCTTGTAGAGCCCCGCATGCAAGGATAAGACTGAGTACTCTGAGAGGTCGCCCGGTATCCCAGACTCACTTTTCTAGACACCTCACCCAAGTGCCATTCAGCTTTCGGCTTGATTTTCACACCTCCGCTTGGGGATTAATTCCTTCGGGACCACTCCTGGACAATTTTCCGCGACTGCCTATTTATTTTTGTAACCATATTCAGCAGAAACCCTTGGTACAGGACTCTCTCTTATTTGAAGTGACGAATAAAAAAGTTCTAACAGAGTGTGTTAATTACTGTCATACAATAGGCATTTCCGATAGATATCACCGAGAAGGTTCGTGGTTATAGCATCAGGAGCATTTATTTGAACTAGATTTACGACACTATTTAAATATTTTTCATTTCTCACATGTGATGTGCACAAGGTTCGTTAAAAAGTGACTTTACATATTTCGGGTTATACGCGCTTTCCATTTTTGATTTTTTTGATAGTTTTTTTTATGTTGTACACATGTGCCTAACATATGTTGACATCATCAGCCATTTTGCATGCTTCGTTTGTTTGTGACTAATAGAATGGTTAGACGTTTTTTGGTGTGCCTGGTGATTTTTTGCTATCGAAAAAATTCATCAAAGACAACAAATGTGTTTATAAGTAGTACAACTCTTTAGAAGAGGCCTAGAAGATGTTTACGAAGACGCCCGCCCTAAACGTCCCAGCAAGACAACAACTTGTGAAAAACTTGAAGCAGTGAAGAAAATTGTTGTAGAGAGTCGTTGAATTACTATTACAGGGATTTTGCTGAAAATGTCGGCATATCCGTTACCTCATGCCATGTAATTTTAAGGATGTTTTGGGCCTGAAACGTGTAGCAGCGAAATTGGTTCCGCAATTGCAGAATTTTGACCAAAAGAACCGTCGTATGAACGTCGCTCAGGAGCAATTTAATGACGACAACTACAATCCAGATTTGCTCAAAAGTTTCGTAACTAGTGACGAAACGTGAGTATTTGGTTATGACTTAGAAACTAAGCCCCAATAGTCTGAGTAGAACCATTCTGAATCCCCAAGACCAAAAAAATCACGTCAATTTCAGTGAAATGTGAAGATTTTTCTCACTGGAATTGAATGGAAGCTTTTAATGTGTCACCTAAGGGTTTACATTTTTCTTGTACCTTTCTCCCTATTTCTTCACACACTTCCCACACACGTACTTAGTGGTGGGAGAGATACTTACAGTTTAAGGTGCGTTCAAAAGCTGTCCAATTGGTAAGGGAAAATGTTTCGTAACATCAGATACATGCAATAATATCTTTTGGACAGTTACAGGCATATAGTATTACGGTTATAAACATATGTACAGTTGTATGGTCTGCATAGTATATGTTTCAAATGTTTCCGAGTCAATTGGATCTGTACTTGTAAATTTATGCAGAATGTTCGCAAATCTTTCAACTAACTCCAAGTCTATTCCTGTAATGTCTGCTGTTAGTTCAGGATCTGCCAAAAACCATCGGGTGGGATTGCCATTATTTGATGTGCCTGAGCCTAGTTTTACTGCATCTATTACGAATCCTTTCTTCTGATAAAAAGCTTTGCAATTTCGAGTCTTCGCCTTCTGTTGCAAAGCTTTATATACATCCGTATCTACAGCCATTAGCTTGCCAAATGATGCAAGTCATGTATGATAAAGTTCCAGAAAAAGTCTAACAAAATTTTTAGTCCAGCATGGTCAACTTTAAATCAGGTTTTATCGCGAAACAACCAGAATCGTTCTTTATTATTGTGGGCTTCATTTAATCGATTTTTAAGTCATATTACTGAATTGGTTTTTTCTGGGGTTTCTTTTGCATATTTATATAGAATTAGCTTGTAATATAATACTGACGGTGGTTTAGGATTTTGTCGCACTACTGAATTTACCGAATCCTCTAACTGATTTCGCAGTGGTTTCATTGAAACCGTAAATATACTATTATCTGCCATATCTGGATCATCTTTCTTTTGCTTTCACGCGCTTTGGCTAAGAAAACCATTCCAACCATATTTCACAATTAACTTCAAGTTATGGGGTTTCCTTGTATCCATAAATGGAAGAGAAATATCACGATCTTTAAAAATCCGATGTATCGTATGATCTATAAAAGATTTTAATCCGATTGTAAAACCCTTCTCCGTCACTTTAGTCTAGGGTGGATAACATTCTTCTTTAGGTTTTGTCAAATTGTCGTCTGCTGAGTTTTCTCTTTTTTCCTGCATATGGATTATGTGATACTGACTTTTGGACAAATCAGCTTCCTCTATTAACGACAAAGCTTTTTCTGGCGTGTAAAGAATCGGAAAATTATTCATATTTTCATTTTTATCGGAAGGTAAAATTGAATTGATGAATTCTGATACTTTCCTCCTATCACATAGATTCAGCGAACGTAAAAAGAGCCTATATCATTTCGATGTCAGTATATTTTTTCCGCATATCCCTTAATTTCGTTCGTTTTGTCGAAGTAAAACATTCTACTAAATCACCTGATTTTGGCCTTCCACATTTATCATTACATTCAGATTGAAATTCTACGATAAAATATGTGTTCAATCACCCTGCAAACTTATGGTCGAAAAAAACTTTAATAAATGCTGAACTCTGCCATTATCTTTCGAAATGAGGGATAAAATCATGATTTAATTCATTTTTAACCTTATTCAATTGCTTATTGTTTAAATTAAATTCTCTTTTCAAATACTCTGTCAAATCTTCCATACCTCCATTGGAATTAGAAATAAAAAAATGGGGCAGGGTCTTTTTAAAAACCTTCAAAGTATCCATTATGTCTTGATGGAAAACCATTTGAAGGACAAATATTAAGCAAATTGTTTTACAATTACGTAAAATTATTTAGTACTTATATCTATTATTAACACAAAATCCCAGAATTAGAAAACAAAATAAATATATAAATATAAATATTCAGAATGTCACATTTTACTAAATATTTTGGAAGATATATATGATTTTCAGGAGTATCTGTACCCATTCTAGTCATTGAAGAAAATTTAAATTTTATAAAACCGTAAGTTTGAATCTTTATTTTTTTTGCAAAAGTGCCAACATTTTGAAGTTGCTAATCTAATTTGTTTATAGAAATTTAAATCGTTATATTTAATCAAATACAATTAAATATTTCTTATTTTAAGAAATACCTGAAGTCGTTCTGGCGAATGAAGTAAATTATAATTTGAAAAAATCTATAATTTTAATATGCTACCACAAAAATTGTTTATAACAATCTTTATTATAAACTTTTGAAATATTTTTGTAATTAATTGTCAATCGTACATTAACATAAAGCACTCTTAGCACATACAAATTCCGTTAATAAGACTATTTGTGAATTTGTTCATAATATTTTTTTATAAGAAATAAATGTAATAATAAACAAATTATTTGTATTCTATGAGTCTCTAAACATTTATATAAGACAATATAAAGTTTTCCTGATCAGTTATTAAAGCGTAAAAAATTGTATGTTCGAGAATTGGAAAAAGCGCTTGCACAAGTGTATTATATCTCAGAGAATTTCTTTGAAGGGGACGCAATAGATACTGATTTATAAATAAATATTCTTCGACAAAAATGAAAAGTCACCTTTTTATAACAAACCTCTCATGAATTGACTTGTGGGTTGGAGCTAGGATCATGGTTAAATTATATTAAGTCGAGTTATAGTTAAATTAAATAAGAAATTAAGGGATTAGGGAAAATACTGATATTTTTCTACTTCGCAAGCGATAGGTCCAGACTTAAATTGTTTAATTATCATTCATCATTCCCTAAAGTAAAAAGATTGGAAACCAAAATAACTCAAAAATTTAACCTTTTTTTCGAATAATAATATATTTTTTAAATTACATCAAACTCTCGCTTTCAGTCATGCGTCGGGGGTGGTCTTCAAGTGGCCTTGGACTAATATCGATGGGCTCGAAAAATAAACAGTGAGGGCCTACTAGCTCGCTTCCAATTAGAATATATATCTATATACATATGATGTTGCAACCGCTCTCGCCTTACTCTCCTAAGAAACTGTGTGAGCCAGCAGTTCTAGAAAGACCGAGAACGGAGTGACTCAAAGCGAGAGTTTGGTGTATCTTCATATAGATCATCAAAGCAAAATATCAATAAATTTCAAAATTCCAGATGACATTGTTTAGCAATTAGATATACAAAGTAGCCAAAGTGTCTTGTCAGGTGGCTTTGATATTTTAAAATATAACTCAAAAATAGTTATTGAAACTATTTATAATAAAGACTGAATCGGACATTGTATATTAAAACGATTTTTACATTCTCATCAGAGAAGGTATTAGATTTGTGTAAAATTTGACCACCCTCCCCCCAGTTTTTGTCAAATGTCCACGTTTTGAGACCCCCTGAATCCGAAAAACAGATTTTTACGAATGTGCCTGTATGTCTGTACGTCTGTCAGTCTGTGAACACGATAACTTTTGAAAAAATTAATCTATTAGATTGGCCTTTGGTACACTCTTTCAGTGTCCTAAACTGAAGGTCAAGTTCGTTAGCCAGCCATTTTTGATAAAAATTTAAAAAGTGGGCACATTTTGAATATTTTTGAGAACACTTTTTTAAAAATTCAAAATTTCTCTGTATAGTTATTCATAGTATTCAAAAATTCGAACAAATTATTTTTCTGACTTCTTTTATAATATTAAAAATTACCAGAGATACAGTATTTACAAAATTCAAAAAAACAAACGAAAATTGACATTTTAGGCCAAATAACGCAAGATATGAAAAAAAGTCAAGAGAAGAAAAATGTTGCTTTTTGAATGCACCACAAGATTATGATAAAAAAATTTTTTAATTTTTTTTTTAATCAAAATTTCATATTTTGACAGCATACAAAATTATGAAAAATCCAAAAATTACATTTTTCTACCAAACTATGCAAAATACGGTAAAAGATAAAAGGACAAAAATTGTGCATTTCAAAAAGATCACCCAATTTGTTATCAAGCACTTTTCGATAGGATGCATAGTTTTGGCTCTAATCATGAAAAACATGATTAACAGTAAAAAACAACAAAATCTGCCCGCTTAGTGGGCACATTCTGATCACATTTTTTGTCATTTAATTTCTTTCTCGTCTAGGGTGTGGGGTTTCAAAAAATTTAATTAATAGTTTATTATTTTTTCATGATAATACATTTTCCTCAGAGAAGGTATTAGATTTGTGTAAATTTGACCCCCCTCCCAGTTTTTGTCAAAAATTCAAGTTTTGAGATCCCTTGAATCCGAAAAACAGGTTTTTACGAATGCATCTGTCTGTCTACGAGCACGATAACTTTTGAACGAAATAATCTATCAGATTGGCCTTTGATATGCTCTTTACTCTTGTAGTGTCCTAAGCTAAATGCCAAGTTCGTTGGTCAGCCATTTTGGATAAAAATTCTAAAAGTGTGCGTATTTTGAAAATTTTTGAGACCACATTTTTTCATGATTCAAAAATTCTCTGTACACTTGTTCATTGTACTCGAAAAGTAAAATGTTAATTTTCGAAAGCCCTACAAGATTATCATAACAACTTTTTGAATTTTTTCGAAAAATTGATAATTCAAATTTTAATCAAACAAAAAGTAATAAAAAATTGTATTTTGTTGTCAAACTATGCAAGGTAGGAAAAAAATTATAAGACAAAAATTATGAACCAAAAAAAAAACAAATTTGTTGTGAATCACTTTTTTATACAACACGTAGTTTTTGTTTTATTTATAAAAAAGCAGTGAAAATACAAAACTTAAATTTTTGACACATGATAGAAGCTAAGAAAAAATAAACAGATAACATTTTTGTACGGAAAGTGGAGAAAAACAATTTTTCTAAATATTTTTTTATATGATTAGTAGTTTCTATTTTAATCGTGAATAACAACATTAAAAATAAAAAAAATACATTTTTGTAAAATGACACAAGATATAAGAGAAAGGTTGTTTAACCCAAACAAATCTAAATTTGTTTTAAAATAATTTCCTGATAAAACGCGTGCTTTTCGCTTGAATCGTCAAAAATACCATTATGAATAAGGAAATTAACTGTTTGGAGAAACAGCACAAGACAAAATAAAATATTCATAAGGGCGTATGTTCCAAAACGTAGCTACAAGATTCGCTTCACCTATTTTTTCATATGACAGGCCGTTTTTTTAACTTTTAGCATACCAAAATTTACCAGTTTTTTTCAGTCTCCAGAAAGGCTTTTTTCTCATTCATATTTTCAAATTCGAAAAATGAAAAATAAACAAACATTATGATTCAAAGTATTTAAAGCGCACTTTCTGAATCAAGAAATTTGATACGCAACTATTCTTTAAAAAATTAAAAACGTAGAAGCTGAATAGTTTAATGATAATATCTTATAAAATAAATGTAATATTTAAAACAATACGTCAATGTACAATTTTTAATTAGTTTAAAAAATTGTAATATAACATTTCCAAAACAAACTTATTTAAACTAACCGCTTTCAAAATAAATTAGTTCTACATTTTATACAACCATAATTCAATAAATTCAAAAATGTGTTTGAAAATAATTAGGGAAAAATTAAAGAAACTTCAAAAGAATTTGATCGAATGCCTCTAAATGTAGGTAGAGTCTTGAAGACTTCAAGATGAATAAAATAATAACTTCAAAAAAGTTTATCGAATGAATAGAATTAAGTAAATCTAGAGGAATGTAAAAAATTTAGGATAAACTAATAATAATTTTGGGTGAATTAAAAATAAATTGAAGAAAATATTTTCAAATTTTTTTAAACGGGACAATGAAATTTCGTATTTTTTAATACCAAGGCAAGTTAAAAATTATAATAATATACATTTATGGGAATGATATAAAATTTCAGGGATAAACTCGAGTGCAAAGCACGAGATACGTGATGAGAATGTGTTCGTTAAAGCTGAAGGAGCTTCAACAAAAGAGAATTCACAATCATTAAATTACTGTTGTCGATATCTTTTATGAAGTCAAAATCAAATAAATCGTAAAAAAATAATTCTTTCCTTATTTTGAAATATTTTTATCTGTTTTGAATATATATCTAACAGATTGTAGAATTTTCTTGATTTTCTTGTAATTGCATTTCCTGGCACTGTATTCCTTAGCGATAACAGATACCATATGTTTAAAAAGTTCCGACACATTTAGGATAATAAAGTAACTGAAATTTATCAAATTAGAATGCTGAAGACGGAATACAGTAACTTTTCAGTACTAATTTTATTATACTTTTATCTACATTCAGAAAGTCAATCTAAAAATTACAAATAGCCTTTTCAAATTCATAAATGGTAAAAAAATATAAGTTATCGTAACCAAAAGAAATACGCAAATAGCAACTGCGCTCTGCTCGTTTCTCGATCGAGTTCGAAGCGGAAAAAGCATAATGATTGTGGACATGGAAGGCAAAGAACTGCAAGGGTTGCTTTGAACTAAAGCAAGGCAGTTAACCTATTTTCTTCAATAATGAATATTTTTAAGCGTTATAAACATTGAAAAAAGGTTAAAAAAAAATTTAAGAAAGTGTTGAAAACGCCATTAAAGGTGACCAAGAAGCTCGGTTGTTGAAGAGAATTGTCTTTGCTGTATAATAGTAGCATGATACTGCGATCATCTACGTCTTTAATTAATTTTTAGAAATTTGCATCAGGAGCACAAATAATTATCAAAAGCAGTGTTAATCAATAATGAATCCAGGCTTCAATTGAATGGTGGATCCGCTGTTCACGTCAAAAGACGCTCACTTGGCTAGTTCGGATATACCTAAAATTTTTAGGCGTTCCGTTTGTTTATTGATTTTAATATAAATGCTTAGCATTTATTTCTCTTAACAGTTCATATTATAATCACACAATACGTGAGCGAGGTTTATGTGTAAATTACTACGCATCTATCTAGGTTATACAGTATACCCAATGAATCCACAGTTTTTATATTAACTTCACTTATATTTTCTTACTATTTATATTGCCAGGACAAATATAGACTATATATTTGATATTAAAACGAGATCGCCAAAAAATTAGTTATTGTATTGAAACTTTTAGTTACAGTAACTAAAAATTCCTAAATTGTTAAAGAATTTTCTGAACCACGTAACTAAAACTTTACCCAGTGGGCACAAAATTTGACGACATCTTTATGACATCGTTACGACATTGTTACGACATTCTATGTCCGTGTCGTTTCGATGTCTTTACGATATCGTAAAGACATTTCAGATAATACGACATGTTGACGATATCGTAAAGACACCTTCACGACATGGACATAGGATATCGTGAATTTGTCGTAAAGATGTCCTAACGATGTCCTGAAGACGTCGTTAAATTTTGGGCCCACTGCATATATTCCGTCGCCATTACTAAAATTTCTGGTCCTGCTTATTAGGAAAATTTAGAAACGGTGCCTGCATAAACCTTTAGTGATACATCTCCGCAAATTCCTACAGAACTTTTTGAAAGTGAAAGACATTCTGTAAGCTTTATTTTTTCCTAACAGTAATGCAATGTATTTATTAATGTGTTTTTTATTAAAATTGTCTCAGTTCTCAGTTTAGTCGCTCTCATCAATTATACCGTAAGGTTCCGGCAATCGAACAGTCTTGAGCTAGGTTTTGTAGAACCACGCAGAAATACATATATACTCCAGGCCAGATATAGGAACGGTTTCCAGAATGACCTGCAGCGGCCTTCATCCAAAATCGGAGAAATCTAAATCTTAACAAGTAGGGCCACGTGAACCATTTATTTTGGATATGGACTTTGGCTCCTATATCGGGAATTGAGTGTATTTTTCGTAGAGAGTCAGTCTATCCATCCGTACATCATACTTTTTAAGGAGGGGGAGTGTTTGGAAGTAGCTGGAATGAGGGAGAATGATAGGAGGGGATGTAGAAAAAACAAACGTGAACGAGATATTGTGGAAGTGAGGGGAGAGAAGATAGGTGAAATGTATGAAATCGGGATTAGTAAGGGGTAATGAGACGAGGAGAAAAAGGGTAAATAAGAAATAGGGAAATGAGGAAAAATTCGGGATATAAAAAAGAGGATTTGAGGTGAAATATGGTAGTGAAAATAATCAGAAATTATAGTAAGTTGAAAAGGGGAAGAGACAATTAGGGATGCGAAGTAGAGGATTTGAGGTCAAGTAGTGGAAATGATTAGAAATGATAGCGAGTAGGGGAGGCGAAGTGAGGATATTGGTGTTGGGAAAGTGCTATTGGAAAATTAATGTGAGGTACAATCGGGCAATTTAGAGAGAGTAGATGAGGGAAAGTATGAGAGGTGAAGATTTCAACGGTCTTGAGTCGGGCGGGGCAATTCCATACAATCTTGAAATTGGGTGAACATTAAAAATCAGAGTGATTAAATGTACAGTATATCTTTATGTAATATAACTTATATTTATAAATACAGGTTTTTCTTTTTCTTCTATTTCATCCTTTTTTAAGAATAGACTATTGAAGTTTACCTCTTTTTCAAAAAAGATTTTAACATCGGCTATTCCGGTTCTACTCGCAATTCTGAAGTACAAATGAGTTTCTTCTTGAGTGTTGTCGCTATCTGTGATGCAAGCAGCTCAGATCTAGTCTATTTTACCATTGGCACTGCTCTATCCATTGACGAAACGACGAGCCATTGACTACTTGAAACTTTCTTTCGCAGAAAAAGAGGAATGAGACCAAGCCGAACAGAAGTGGAAATACTTTACCGGTTCTAAGGAGAAGCCAAGTGATAGGAAACTTTCATTCTAAACTTCCATTCGCCTTTTACTTACAAATTCCTTTTTTGTATTCCTCCGAAATATTCACTTGGTCTTCAGGAGTTAACAAAAATTCGAGATGAATATGACTTGTCTGCTCTTGGGGAGAAAACTCTGGTCATTCACTTAATCGTTCGGATACACAAACTGGAAATCCGGATAATGAACTTGTAATCTAAAGTAATTCAAGTAATTTAAAGTAAACTTAGAATATTCTGAAACAACTCACTGGTAATTCGAAGTAATACACTTATATATATATATATATATATATATATATGTGTGTGTGTGTGTGTGTGTATATAATTAAAAATTTGTCATAAGGACAACCGCAGGATTTCGACGGGAGCGGGTGCTAATCTGAAAAATTGCACCCGCTTCCAGCGAAATCGCGGTAAAATTTCAGCCATAACCACGTCTCACAACCGTGAGATAGGTATATATATATATATACAATGATAATGATAATATATATAATGATATATATAATACTGGTAATCTTAATTATCCCAGTTTCGAACTGACGCAATTCACCTGTTGTCCAGAATGATGCAGAAAATTTTAGGTAAATCAGGTAATTCACTAGTAAACTGGGGTAATGCCATTATTTTAGAGTAATCCTAGTATTCCGAAATAATCCAATCAAAGTTTGAACTCATCCACTAGTAACCAAAGGTAATAAACTTTTAATGCGTAGTAATGAAAGTAATTAGGAGGAACCTTAGTATTGTGGAATAATGAACTTTTAATTTAAAGTAATCCAGTCGCATACTGGAGTAATACCAGGTGTATACATATGAAACCGGTATTTTTTCAAGAAAAAAACACATTTATTTCAAGAGAATAATAACAAATATTTTATTCAAAGTATGCGCCCTCG
>NC_046657.1:163698529-163701576 GCF_010883055.1 Belonocnema kinseyi
TACGCCAATTAGCACAAATGGTAAGTTCCGACAGTGCCTACAAGTGTGCCTACTGGCCGCTAAATGGCAATACCGGTTTCATATGTATACACCTGGTAGACTTGTTGCCCAGAGTGATGCAGTTTTAATCCAGGATGATCTATTTTTAAGCTGGCGAAATCCAGAAAATCCGGAGTAATTTACTGAGTCTTCTTGTGATCAAAAGTAATTAAGATGATTCGGAGTAATCCTACTATTCGGAAGTACAGTGAAAGTATTTTAAAGCGCCGATTTCGGGGCTGACCTTGAATGTGAACTAACTCATTGTAGCCCACTCCACTTTTATTTGTTCAAGCTTGACTGCTCGCCTGAGTGACAACGGTAGACGCCGTGGCCCCCGCGTATTTCCTGTTATACCTATCTGCGGCGGGGCTTCAATTCGCGGAATGGCTATAGAAGGGAGGGCTATTGAAGTGTTTCATTGTAATTCTCTTTTAATGCAGGGTAATCCAGATAGAGTAGAAGTTATTCAGGTCATCCACTTGCAATACGGAGTAATTTAAGCAATGAGGAGTAATCATGGTATCACAGAGTAATCTACCTGAAATATAAAGTAATCCAGGTGTATACCGGAGTAATACACTTGTTACCTAGAGTGATACAGTTTTAATCCAGGGTACACCATTTTTAAGCCAGCGTAATCTAGAAAATTGGGAGTAAATTACGGGATCTGTTTGTTATGGAAAGGAATTTAAGTAATAGCCCTCCCTTCTATAGCCCTTTCGAGAATTCACGCCGCGCCGCAGGTAGGTGTCACAGGAGCTGCGCAGGATCTGTGGTGATCACTCAGGCGAGCTATAATGAGTTATTTCCCACCCACCATCAGCCCCAAAATCGGCACTATAGAAGATTTTCAATATAATACAGTACTTATATTGCATTAATACACTTTTAATCTAGAGTAATTCACTAGTAAAACTGAGCAAACCAGAATATATTGAATAATCTAAATTTTTCGAAGTAATTCAGGTAACGGAATTGTGATCTGGAGAAATTCAAGTACCTCGGGGTAATCCTATTTTTCAAAATAATCCACTAATAAAGTAATTCAATGTAATCGACTTCTATATAAGAGCAATATTTTTGTAATCTGGAGTATTTCAGTTATAATCTAATTTTACTATTCTATTTTTCGTTAAAACCTGATCTTTTTTACTCGAAAATTCCTGTATTTGCTTAAAATGTGCTATTTCATGTACAAAATTATTCCTGTTCTTTGAAAATTTGTGTGTTTAGTTAAAAATTCAACTGGCTAGTGAAAAATTGATAAACTTTGTAGGAAATTCGTCAAATTTATAAATTTTAATTGAAAATTGAAAATTGATCCTTTTGAAGATCTGAATACTTTGTTGAAAATACGATAACTTTTTGTTGAAAGTTAACTTTTTTATTGAAGATGTATACTAATGGGTTGAAAACTTCTCTGTTTTGTAGAAAATTCATATTTTCAGATTAAATATTAAACTGTTTTGTTAAAAAATCTGCTTTCTTGAGTTAAAAATTTTACGATTTTCGTAAAAAATTCAATTTTTTGGTCAAAAATTTTTCTTTGGTAGATTGTGTAACTTTTCTTTTAAGAATTCACCTTCTTGATCAACAAATTCAACGATTTCGTTAAAATTATTATTCTCTCTTTACTGAAAAATCTTTCTTGTTTTAAAATTCGACACATTTGTCGAAAATGCATGGTTTTTTAATGAATTCAGCAGTTTTTCATTCAAATTAGAATATTTTTTGTTTGAAGCATCAAATATTATGTTTCTCTTTAAAAACGAATATTTTTGATTAAAAATTCCATTAGTTGGTTATTTAATTGTTCCGTTGAAAAATTAATTATCTGATTTAAAATCATATTGCTTCTTGGAAATTTAATTCTTCATTTAAAAGTTCAACTGTTTTGTTAAACATCCTTTTTTTAAATAAAATGTGTACCTTTGTAATCGTAAATTCCACTGCCTTATTTTAATGTGGTCTTTTTAACTTGGAAATGAAGCTATTTGTTAGAAAATTATTTTTTTTCTTTGTTAAAAATTCAACTATTTTGTTGATAATGCAAAATATGTATAACGAGGAGAATGGAAAAGGTTTCCAGCTAGCCTTACACTGATTTGACTTTAAAAAGGCCCAACTAGTACTGAACTAGTCCGAAGCTGTTTGATACTAGTTCTGAGATAGAACTACTTATAGACTAGTCCATCAGATTTCTAAAGTCGTCGCAGAATAATTATAAAACTATTACTTATTTTGGGAAGATTCTGACTGGGTTGGCACTGCTCCTTAATAGTTTTCTACTACATCGGAAGTAGTCAAACCTCTTTCAAGATTACTTTAATATATATAGTGATTCTCCATTACCGCAATGATGTTTTTAAAGTTTATACCATTTTTATTAGTAGTGTACGAGAGGTATTAAATTTTAAAGGGTGTAGCAGAACTTCGTTCATGACTTTGCACGACGTCTGAATTATGGACACCATTATATGCGTGAGATTAAAGCTTCTCGTAATATTTTTATTACGACCTTTCCATCTTTATGGGGTTCAAATCCCACTTTCATCGCCTACTCGGTATATTTCCGTGTGTACGAAAGTTAACCTATAGCACCAATTTTAATAGACGAAAATTCAATTTCGTTTGTTACTCCGTAAAAGTGGGATCGAATGGAGGATGAACCGCAGAGTAACTCCCTTGACAACGTCATCATTTTATACTTTTATCTACCGGGTCGTTTAATTTTATTTCTTATTCTTCTGAAACTTTAATATCATTTTATGACATCGTAACTCATTTTAAAAATTCTTAATTTCCTAAAGTCCAAAGCGAATCTGAATGATCTACCTTTCGTCAGTTGCCCGTCAAAGTCACCCCTCACGCCTTCTACCCAAATGTCTATGATGCTCACTAAAGTGGTCCAAAAATACGAATTTCGCAAAAGGACATACCCCCCCCCTTGTATGGTTGTCGGATAAAAAATGTCCTGCAAGTTTTAAATTAATTGGTTCAAATTA
>NC_046657.1:163701676-163737477 GCF_010883055.1 Belonocnema kinseyi
CCCCCCCCCCCCTCTTGTGGAGCCCAAAAAATGCCCAAAAAACGGACATTGAAAATTTGGTCTAAAATTGACACATATTTGCTCTGTTTTTACTTTTTTGCTATAAATTATTCTTGTTTGATCAGTGAAATGTTTTCAAATATTTTTAACTAATTAGCAATTGTCTAAACAATGTATTTTTCTTGAAATCGTGTTTTTGCACTTATTTATTAAAAGGTCGAGTTTTCATGTTTAATCGGACAATTAGTCCCTTTAGGAAGAATTGTCTATTTTTCAAGCATTTACTAATTGTTTAAACAATTAATTATTATGTAATTATAACTTTTTCTTAAAACAAGATAGAAAACTATAGTTAAAAAAAATTTATAGTTAGCTCTGTCCCTTATTATTAAATATCTACGCTATTCAGATACTAGTACCTCATTGCATACTAAATGTTTACTTATTTAAATGAATTTGATTTGTTTTAACAAGTTTTTTCGAAAATAAATGTTTGAAATTCTAATTTTTCTGCAATTAATGCTGTAATTTGTTATTTCAAAAAGACAAGTTTTTTCTCTAAACCATTATCATATTTTTAAATAAATTAATTAAATATTGATGTTACATTTTGATCGAAATTGTGATTCAAAAATTTTATTTTCTTCCTTAATGTACTTAAGCATATCGCGTATAGTTAAATATTTTAACGCCAAACAAATTATTTAAATAACTAATATTTGTTTACAAAATGTTTTACATTAAGCATGAAAAGTTTACTTATCTACTAAGAATTCATTCAATAAAAATTACGTTTAATTTTCTCATTCTGGTATTGTTTCCATATTTTTTTCCCTTAAATCACCCTAGCAGACACATTCATTTGTCCTCTGAAAGCCTAATGTAAGTTTTTTTTCGGTTACAATTTTTTGTATTTCTTAAAGATTACTGGAAATTAAAACAAGAATTATGATTTTAAGAAAGAATTTAAATCCACAAAATTTAGAAATAAAATAATCCATGTTAAAAATGCCGGATAGGATCTGAAATAAACCGCATACTAGCCTGATAGAAAACTTATAAGTCTTGTATATGGGTCTATCCAGACTCTATATGTGAAATTATTTCTTGTCCAGAAAGGACATCGTAACATGCCTATGGGTGTAGACGCTTCTAAAGAAGCGTCTATACGCGTCAACCTGAAACCTATTCGGGATTTTTCCTTTGAAAAAAGTCCCTGCTAAAAATTCCGGATACGATCCGAAAGAAGCCATATAAGGTCCCGATATGAACCGGATAGAACACTTATAGGGGTATATACTAGCCTTATCCGTTTAGAGAACCTTTTCCTCAATTTAACGCAAGAGCATCGCTCTCACATATCCAATATGATTGCCGTCAAATAAAAGCTTGCTATTGGTTGAATTTTTTTTCGTTTAATGAAGTTCGGAAAAACATCCTTGAATTCGGAATTTTAACAAATAAGAACTTATTTCAAAGTGATGCACTAGTATCTGAATGACATAGATATTTAATAATAAGCAACATAGCTAACTAAATATTTAAAAAATAGTATTTTCCACCTCTTTTTAAGAAAAATTCACAATTCAATAATTATTAAATGTTAAACCAACTTGTAAATGTTTCAAATGAAGACCAGTCTTCGTATCAGTGACCAGCTTTTAGATTAAATATAAAAAATCTACCTTTCAATGAGAAAGTGGAAAAAATTATTTAAACAGAAATAAATTATTTAAACAATTTTTAATTAGTTCAAAAATACATAAAAACATTGTTCTTTGCTTAGCCAACAAAATGTACGGAAAAAGGGGAAAAAGAGAGCCAATATGTGTCAAATTGGAGTAAAATTGCCAATTGTAATTTTTTTGGACATTTTTGGAGCCGCACAAAAGAAGAGTGAAGGACTTCAAAATGTAAAGTAATTTAGTGTAAATGATTCATTGGAGACTCCCTAAAGAATTCATAATTTCTCTCGCAATGCCTTTGAATAATAAAAAAAAGAAAAAACAATTCAATAGGTATGATTTTGGATCACCGTAATTCTCGCTCCCCTAATGATCACCCCTATTATTATATACCCCGCTTTACCTATATTCCAATTGGCTATAAATTCCTACTTATATTGAATACCCATAACTAACCTGATTCATTATCACCATCAATTTACCACTCCTCTAACGTACCTCCTTCTCAAAAAGGTGGGCTCTCTTTTATGCGCCTTATATTCCTCTCTTATGACATTCCCTAGATGCCTTTAAAATCCCACCTCTCTAAAGAACCCATTCCTACCCTATTTCATCTACGAACTTGAGCTCTTTATCCCTCTTCCTATTGATTTTTAAAAACATTTGAGATACCTGTTCTGCCCCACTCTTCCCTAAACGACGTCGCCTCTCTCCCGCTTTCCCTTCGAATCTATTATCCTACTTTCCTTGTATTATATACTTCAACTACTTGCAAATTCTTACCCCTCTCAAACACGCCTATTTACCATGTTTCTATTTGAAACCTTAGCCCTTTACCCTTCTCATCAGTCACTTTCTCAAAATTTTGGACTTTTTTCTCTGCTTTTATCTGCTCTTACACTCGAAGCCCCTATCGCACTTCCTACCGCACAGCAAATTACGTCCAACTTTGTTACAGGCAAAGTGAACCTCACCCACTCTGCTATTCGACAGCCTC
Organism: Belonocnema kinseyi; assembly: GCF_010883055.1. Taxonomy (NCBI): domain Eukaryota; kingdom Metazoa; phylum Arthropoda; class Insecta; order Hymenoptera; family Cynipidae; genus Belonocnema; species Belonocnema kinseyi. The sequence goes on from NC_046657.1 coordinate 163,704,359, forward strand.
CCTAGCAGGCCGCAGAAGGACAATACAGACAGACTAGAGTGGAAAAAGCGATCACTCTAAGGTCTTCAGTTAGATTTTTGGATTCAAAGCTCGGTCCTGGTATGTTATGTAAGTACATTTTGTGTATATGTGTGTTCATCATTCAAAATCCACCAGCGGCCATTGAAGGTGATTCCCCGTAGGTGCCTCAAGAGCAAAAACACCATTGACTTATTTTAAAATCTTCTCAAAATCGACCACGCCTGGAATAATTTCCATTGGTACCGGCCAAGGGTTCGAACTCCAGTCCTCTGGCATGGAACATGGTCTGCCGGCTCTGGCTTCTAATTTCGGAGTCCTAGATGACATAGTTTTTTCCTATGGCATCAAGGGAAAATCGAGTTTATCCAATCCAATATATTTTCTTCAGAACATCAATTATTCCTAATAACTTTTTTCACATAAAATACAGATCCTGTCACATTATTATGTAGAAAAAAACTAGTAAATGGTGACTTAATCTTTGAAAAGTTGAAAAAATGCCAATCAAACATGTGATGAGTAGTTTAAACGGTTAACCATGCAAACTCAGCCACAAAAACGATTCTTGGCTGGTCAAATAATGTTCTATCGACTTGATCGATCACATGCCACTAACCTTCTGTCAAACAGAGTGGTGTTAAAGAACGGTAAATAATGTAATATCAACATAAAAAACTTTGCTTCTTGTATTCTGGACTTTAAGTATGCCGATAATAATGTTCTTTATATCTTTTTTATAACTATATTTTATATCGACATAATTCGGGTTTCTTAGCCCCAGGAAGTGCTTCTTTGTCCTTTTCTCCCAGGTCAACAAATAGTGGGATGGAAATAGGAGAAATAAGGGGAAATTATAAGAAGAGAAGGAGGAGAAGGGATAGAAAGTGAGAAGAGATTAGGGGCGAGGAAGTATTGGAAAACGAGGAGAAATGAGGTGTTCATATGAGAAGTAAGGGGAAATGAGACAAGCGATAGTAATGAAAGAAAGGCTAAATCGTGATCCGGGGAAATTAAAAGTGGCAATTATGGAAAGCAAAGTGGATTGAGGGAAACGAAAGTCGGGAATTTGAGGAAATGTAGATAAAATTATAGAAATGTAGTGCGTATCAGGGGAACGGGCAGGGGAAGTAATAGGAAATAAGGGAAGGGAAAGTCGTTAATGTGAGAAAAAATTAGGGCCCAAGGAGTACGGAAGGTCAAGGAAAGAAGAACAAAGGAAGAATGAGAAAAAAGATCCAGAGAAGTAAGGGGAGTTGAGAGATCGGGAAGTAAGGGGGGAATTAGGGGAAAAGAAGTAGGGTAATAAAAAAAGGGGAAATTGAGGAAAATGAGAAATGAAATTTAGGGAGGTGATGAAAGATAAGAGAAAAAATTAGTGAAGAAAATATTCAAGGAATTGTGGGTGAAAAGGGAAGAGCAGGTAGAGAAAGTAAGGAAAAATAAGGCAGGGGAAGCAATGGAAGTGAGGGGGAGGTAGACAAGAATATTTGAAGTAAGGGATTGTAATAAGCAAATTGAAGGGACGTCCAGTAGGTTAGTTCAGGTGGGTAGCGAAGAAAAAGTTATAGCTGGGGAAGGCAAATAGGGTAAGATTATTATTATTTGGAGCAGTGAGGAGAGATGGGAGTGGAGAAGAAAGAAGTTTGCAAAGAAAGGGGTTCAAAAGAGCAAAGTAAAGAGAGAAGAAAAAGAATAGGAGAGGAAAAATTAATACAATTCGATGTCTATTTTTTTAAAATCATTTATAAAACTTGTTCCATATATAAAAAGCAATATTTGTTTACGCTAATATAATCCATCAGCTAAACATTCTTTCTAAATTGATCTAAATAGTTAAATATAAACTCCAATAGTTCATAATAGATTCGAACAAATCCCAAACCTATTCGGTTTCGGAATAGGTTGAAAAACGTTTAAATAAAATGTAGTTTGACTTTCAAAATCGTTCCGGCTAGTTTAAGGTATATTTGGAAATTTTTAGAACTAATTTTTAGCAATTTTCCAACACGTTCACATCAGTAGTTGGAGAATATTTTCTCAAAATTAGGTACTGAAATCATTTGCCTGTTTGTAAAACGATAAAAAAGAATATTTTCATCTAGGTATAATGCAATTGTTTGAGACTTAAAACATACTCCCTGGACTTCCATTAATTAGAATACTAAAACACATTAATTTCCTCTGTTCTTCCTTGTTTGGCCGTTGTTTGTCGAGCTTTAGGTTCTGAGCTTAGTAAGCATACTTCCCTCCCTCTTTTTAGACGAGTGTCCATTCGGGATGTTCCGGCAGCGGGGAGCACGAAAAGCTGAAAATTACAATTGGTTGGCCGCAGGCTTGAGCTATTTATGATTACCATTTTGCTTATGATGTTTACAATGAATTACATTGCCGTTGATGACGATCAAAGAAGTTCCAACAGGTTTTCGCATTCTCTTGTTAGATAAGGATTACTATCCCATTAAAAATTAAACTCAACTCTGTAAACTCTGGGCACCACGCTAAACCTGGACTCTCTAGTCTTGAATAGCGACTTACCGCCGAATTAACACCGGAAGCTTTTGCTTATTCGGGTCACTTGTTGTCGCTGATCCTACCACAAATCCCAGTGCGCTTCCTCTCCGAACAGATTATTATTTCTGGACACAAATTGTGTTTCCTCCGAGACATCTAAATGACACCTTAAACAGGGTCAGGGATTTTTGTGGATCGGGGAAAACTGAAATTAAAGAAAAGACTGGCCGTAAAAATGAGTGTCGACGGATCTTTCTAAATGCCCGCGCCACCTCCCTAACTGCCCCTATAACATATTAAATTTCGCGCATAAACGTTCTGTCTACTCGCTGAATCTCTGAAACTATAGATTCAATTTGGCTGATCTTACACCCAAACACCCTTGACCGGCGCCGAACCTTCCGAATTGTAGTTCTAATCAACCTTAAGGCGCTTCCTCAGGCTTGAAAATTAGCCCATGTATTAATCTGAAAAGTTTTTCTCCTACAATTCTAAATTGTATGATTTCATATTTCAACTACAGACTATAAATGCCTAAATGCAGAACCTCTCAAAGTGCTTTTTTCAAAAAATGGCCTAGTTCTTGTTTTATTGCAATTAGTTGAAAATTGATGCATTTTGCGCCTGGAAAGTAGCAAAGAAAATCGATTAATCCGTTCAACTTCTGGATACATCTTTTTTCTCTCTTCTCCGATTGTACAACAAAAAATACTGAAAGAAAAAGATGCTGCGCCCAAAATTGGAAACTGCTGAATGGGAAAAGTATGGAATTTACATTTATTTTATTTATATTTTCTTATTCATTTATTTTATTTATATTTTCTTATTCATTTCATTTATTCATTAATTCATTCATTTACTTATTCATTTATTCATTAATTCATTTCATTATTTTAATTTCATGGTGTCAAGTTTAAATTGAAAACTCTGCAACCATAGAGGATCATAATTTTCCTATCTTTTTTCTTGAATCTTTACTTTTTTTAAGTAAAACTGTTTGCGTCACAATAAATGTGTTGTTTTGGTCAGAATTGATAAACTATTTTGCTTCAAGATTCGCATCATTTGGTTCAGTGCCTTCTTTTTCGAGTTGGAGACCTAGCCATAGAATTATAAAATTAAATGGCACTATGTTAAAATTTACTATGTTACAATTTAATAAAAATTATAAATATATTTCCAATCGATTTACACAATTTGAATATTTCCCAATACTTTTTAAACAATTTTCAATTGTCTACAGTAATGTAAATTATTTAAACAATAATGTAGTCCCAAAAAATAGAAGAAACAATTATATTTTGTGATTGAAATGTTATGGTTTGTTGTCTTTTTGAGTAGAATATTTTTCTAAAAACATTATATCATTCAAGCAATTATTTATTGTTTTTTTTCAAATTTCTGAACATTGAGCTAGAGATGTCCACTTTTTTTTAATTGGTATACTATGCTACGTTTTGTTGAATAATTACATAATTTTGATACATTTCTTTTAATGTTTAATAAATCTCTATTCGTTTAAACAATCCTAATTTGCTCAATCAGTTCGTTTACAATAACCAAATAGTGTATTACATGACTGTATAGTGTATACAAAGAAGAGATGACCCACCTTTTAATTGTTCAAGCAAATATAACTTGTTGAAATAATTACTTTTTAAATCGTATTTTCTGAGTCAAACATAATATTCAATGATATCGAGGGCTAGTAAATTCTGCTAAAATCTTAATGTCATTGTTTTTGCAATTAATTATTGATTTTTTTTTAATTTATGTAAAATTAAGTATGGATGGTTTACATCAAGAAAACAACGTCAACAACAAACAAAAACAACAACATCCACAAAAAGTTGCTTAGAATAACAATGTAGAAGAAATGGACATCTCTGCCTCACTTTTAAAAATTTTTGAAAATAAACATTAAATAATTGTTCAAATAATTACATAATGTTTTTAGAACAATTTTCTACTCCAAACAATGATAAAAAATCACATTTTAATAATAAAATACGATTCTTTTCTACATTTTTGGGATTAAATAATTGTTTAAATAATTTACATTTGCTTAAACAATTGGAGATTGTTTTAAAACTCATGGAAAATTCCATACTATTCCCATTTAACAATTTCCAATTCTGGGCGCAGCATCTTTTTCTTCCAGTATTTTTTGTCGTACAATCGGAGAAGAGAGAAAAAAGGTGTATCCAGAAATTGAACGGATTAACCGATTTTCTTCTTTATTTTTTGAATCGTCTTATCGTTATGTAATGAGTCAAATAAACAGTATTAAAATGAAATTCCTTAATATTTGCTAATTTTTAATTTTTTTCAACCGACTGTAATCTCTAACAATAGTGAAGTTGAGTGAGGCATGACAGGCACTCAATCTAAATTCTCGGCTCGATCCTAGGTTTACGATGTTTTAAGTATAGTCAAAAAAATGACACTCTAGACCACCCTCTGTTCCAGAGTCAACTAGAAGGCCCACGAACTATGTTCGCCATGAGTACACTCATGATAGCGGTTTGCTACTTCCCAGGCGCAAAAAATGCATCAATTTTCAATTAATTGCAATAAAACAAGAACCATGCCATTTTTCGAAAAAAAGTGCTGTAACAGGTTCTGCATTTAGGCATTTATAGTCTGTGGTTGAAATATGAAATCATAGAATTCAGAATTGTAGGAGAAGAACTTATCAGAGTAATACATGGGCTAATTTTCAAGCCTTAAGAAGCGCCTCAACCCGTTAAGGACCAAGATTCCGTTTTTCCGCGATATTTCTTGCCTCCGAATCGCTTGTTAAAAATTTCAAAACAATCAATTCTAATGTAAAAGTTCCTGAAATTTCTAAATACATCATCAGGATTGCAAGAAAATTTAAACTAAAATAATGATAGTCGTTTATTCAACAAAAACTACCGCTTTTTCATGGCAACAAATCTTTATTTTAATATTTTAACCATGAATTTACAAAGAGAAATCTCTAAAAATTTAAATTATTGCATCCATGGACCGTAAGCTTTAAAATGTATATTTCAGTTTCCCGAAATTATAGATAGCGATGCCCAATAAGGCAAATAAATGCCAAACTTTTTTTGCAATTCCTGATTTTCCTTATTTGAATAATATTTTTAATAAATTTCAAAAAATTCATGTATGCAGGGGTTTTTAGGGCCGCTGATGATGAATTTAAAATCAGATTTTCAAAATTCAAGATGGCGTGCCCAATATGGCTGCCAAAAATTACTTAAACATGCCGATATTAATACAAATTCGCACAAGGGAGATGTGGGGCCGATGATGACTAATTCGTAATCAGTTTAAAAAATGCAAGATGACGCATTCAATATGGCTGCTAAAAATTACTGAAACATTCTGATTTTTATAAAAATTCGCACATAGGGGTTTTTGAGGCCGCTGAAGACGAATTTGTGATCAGATTTTTTTTCACGATTGGGCTCACGGTTAGAAAGAAATGCAAAGTAATTTCTGATAGGTAATATGTAATCCTGAAGGATGCTTATTCGATTGTGACATTTACTGTGGAAAAGGCTCCAACTCATATTCCCCAACCATATTCCCAATCAAAGATTGTACTTGAAAATACAAAAATAAAAATTACTTTTGTAAATGTTCACCCACACGTGGTAATAGTTGGTCAACGGCGATCAATACATCGACGGTGAAAATACATTTAAATAATGCAAATGAAATTGATAATCACTTTTTATCATTTTTGGTAGCGGTATTCGATCATGCATCTTGAACTTCGAAAATCGACTCATTTATTCGTCATTAGCGGCCCCAAAAAACCCAATGTGCGAATTTGTATGAAAATCGGAAAATTGAAGTAACTTTTGGCAGACGTATTAGGTCCGCCACATCGAATTTCAAAAATTTGATCACACATTAGTCATCGGTGGCCCCGAAAATTATCATGTGCATATTTTTCTGCAAATCAGAAAGTTTCAGTAACTTTAGGCACCCATATTGGATCTGCCAACTTAAATTTGGAAATTTTGAACACCTATTTGTGATCATCAGCTTCAAAAATGCCCACGTACGATTGATTATGAAAATCGAAATGTTTTAGTCAGTTTGGCAGCGGTATTCGACCCGCCATCTTGAATTTCAAACATCTGATCGCGAATTCAGAATCAGCGGCCCCTAAAAGCCCCAGGCGCGAAATTTCATGAAGTTCGGAAATTTTCAGTTATGTTGGTAGCTATACTGGATCTGTAATCTTGAATTTTTCAAATCTGATTTCGGATTCAAGATTCATGAAAACTAACATGTAGATTTTTAATCTTAGGGTCCATGGACACGAGAATTTTATTTTTTAAATGTGTATCGTCACACACTCATAAGATTATAATAAAATAAGGATTTGATGCCATGAAAAATTGGTAGTTTTTGTTAAATGAAAGACTATGCATATTTAATTTTTTTATTTTGTTGCGATTCCGAAGACGTATTTCCAAATTATAGAAAAGATTACTTGAAGATTTAATCGTTTTGAAAAATTTTAAACAATCGATTCGGTAGCAGAAAATGTCACAGAAAAAAGTGTTGGAAAAACGGACGTTTGGTCCATAAACGATTTAATGTTCTAACCGAAAAAATGACTGAAAAATTTTAAATCTTAAGTCCGAATAAATCGTGGTTTTTCGATTTAGAAGATGATAATCCAAACCGTATTACTATAAGAAATGGATTCGCTAAGACAATCGTTTAATCGGTTTTTTTCCGTGAGTACAATATCTAAAACAGTAGACTAAAATTTGTTTTTTTAATATATTATGCAAAAATAGTTGATCTACATTATTTCACATAATGTTTTCGGAAAAACCCGTGCAATATCGAATATCATCTTCCAATTCTTCTCCACGCTCCTTTATCCTACCTTGCCTTTTTCTTTTCATTATGTATTCCCTTTACCATCGTCTATTATTCTATTTCTAAAGAATATAATAATCCTTCATGCATTAGAGTGAAAAACTTTTGTGTCCAGGTATTCACCTGTATCGCCTATTTCATAAAATATTTGCAATTTATAAGAAAAATTTAAAAATAACTCAAATAAGAACAGTAAAATATTAATCATTTAAAATTTCATAGTGAACAAAATTGGAAATAAATTGACAGATATAGCCTCTTTTGTGGATATCCCAGCTAATTTATCATCGATTTGCGTGAAACCCTTTGGAATTATTGAAAAATGAACAAGAAAATTATTTCTGTGCATACACATTGTTTATCTTTTAGTTCAGTTGACCTGTATCCTACAATAAGTAAAGGCCGCACCCTCCACGCAGCCCCCCAAAAAATCCAAGAACTGCATTTTTACGTATTATTGGTCATTTTAGCAATTACTGTCGTCTTTTTTATAACATAATTACTAATGGAATATTTAAATATTCACTATGACTTTTAAACATTATCTAACTGCTCAAACAAATGTAAATTATTTAAACAATGATTTATTTTCAAAAAATGTAAAGAATAATCGCATGTTCTGATTATAATGCAATGTTGTGTTATTGTGTGGAAAAGTTCATTTTTTTAAAAATATTGTATAAATATTGAAACAATTATTTATTGTTTATTTTCAGAATTTCTAAAAATTAAACCAGAAATGTCCCCTTTTTTTAAATTGGTATCCTGTGCTCCTTTTTGTAGAATAATTATATAATTTTGAGACATTTCTTCTGATTTTAAACAAATTTCTATTTATTTATTATTATATTTGTTCAAACTATTAAAAAGTGGTTAACGTATCCTTTCCATACAATATACAGTCCAAAACATAATTATATGTGTTCCATTTTAATTCATTTTTTCTAGTTTGTGAAAAAGAACTGCTTGAGCAAATAAAGATTGTGTAAACAAATAGAAATTTATTAAACACTAAGAGAAATGTATCAAAATTATGTAATTATTCAACAAAACGTAGCATAGTATATTAACTTGAAAAAGAAGTTGATATCTATCGCTCACTCTTTAGAAATGTTGAAGATAGACAATAAATAATTGTTTAAATAATTACATAATAATTTTAGAAAATTGTAATACTCCAAAAAATGATAAATAATTACATTTCAATCAGACCATAAAATTATTTTTTACATTTTTTAAGAACAAATAATTGTTTAAACAATTTATATTTCTTTAAACAATTGATAATTGTTTAAAAAGCCATGAGAAATATTCAAATTGTCCATTAGTAATTGTTTGTATAAAAAAGGCGACGGGAATTGCTAAAAAGTAACAATGATGCGTAAAAATGTATTTTTTTTATTTTTGGGTCATATTTGTAGGACTACGGGGAAGGTGATGGTGGTTTGGAAATAAAAGTAATGAGTAAATAATTAAATAAGAAAAAAGTACTAGTATATAGATCTTGCGCCTATCCTTTAGGAAAAAGTGCAAGTACAGAAAAATCATTATAGGTCTATGATTATATTCCTATAGTGAAATTGCTATAATTTTTGCACGACTTTATGGCTACTAATAAGAATAATTATCCAATTAATTATACAAAAAATTATAGTGAAATAATTATATAAATTAATAACATTGAAATATTGAAAAAAATTTTGCAAAAAGTAGAAGATACCCATAGCTTTTAAGTTTCATTTAAACTTTATTCTTAAACAAAGCTTCTTTAAATATGTCCATTTTTATGTACTATTGTGTGAGTAGTTCAAAATAAATGATTCATTTATACGTCCTTCTACTTCTTGCAATAATGATTTTAATATTATTTATAACCATAAATATTTTCCTACATTTTTTCTATAATTATTCCAATCATTATTCCTGCAATTGCGAAAAAATTATAGGAAATTCATGATAGGAAAATCATTTTAGGTATATAATGATTTTCACGACAATAAAAGATCAGAAGACCAGATGTTCAAGTTTTATTTATCTTTATTTTTAATTGCTTCCTTATTTTTTAAACAAAAAATCCTCCTGAACGAAAAGGAATTTAAGTGAAGAACAAATATAATCATCAGATGAGGAACTGCCACAGGCGGGGAAGGACAGCTATTTTTATGTTAAAATTCGGAAATTGCAATTAAAGCAATTAAAATTGAAAATTGTATTTCTTGAATCATTTTTTAAATTGTATTCGAATAAAGTATTATAGATATATTTTGGTTATAGTTTATACATAGTGATGCTATAACATTTCTAGTCGGATCCTTCACTCCCCTTTTCCAGACAATATAATCGGGAAGAAAATGTTTCTCGCAAACAAACTGTTCATCCGTTACTAAAAAATTTTTCCTGTTTATATTTTTTCTGATATATATCAACTAAATTTTGAAGCACTTTGAAAAAATGAATGTTAGCCGGATTCACAATTTAGAGCAATGTACTTCACCATCTTTTTCTTCGCCCACTCAATTTCGATACTTATTTTCACTCGAATCAACCGCTTTGAATTTTTGTACTCTTGTAAACATTTTAGGCTTACATTTGATAAAATATTATATAAATATTATTGTTTTTAAGAAAATTTCCCATTTAGCGGCATGTTAAAGTAGGGACACGTGCGAGAACCGCTGCCACGCGGCGACATTTCGCACATACAAACTCATAGGATAAGGTCCGAAACTTTTATAGCTCAAATACGGAGAGTCAGATAGGGCTGATTTTAATGCAGTAGTCATACGCTATACTACTTTCACATGAAATTTTCTTATTGCTAGTACGAAATCTTAGTATTTTTTATAGCAAAATCTTAGATAGGATAAATTAGTAAAGATATAATTAAATTATATAAAATAGTAGAAGTAATAAGTACCTGAAATAACACAAAAGACTAAATTGGTAAGAGGAATTGCTATTGTCTGTAGTAATTTGAATTGTAAACAATGTCAGCCGATCAAATGTCCATTGCGCTTAAAATGAACTACCTATAAATTAAAACTGTTAATTTCATGATTTAATCTATAATAAAGTACATTTTAAATATTTTCAAATTCAAATTTTATTTCATTTTTAACTTGCTAATTAAAGTTCAATCTTGATCATATATATTAATTTAAAATTTTAGAAACCTTCAGTTATTTTTATGAAATTTCAAAATTTTTTTAAATATTTTAATCGGTGTCTACTTCGCTTTACTGAAATTACTTAAATTTATCAATCACTCAATATGGTTTGATGCAAAAAAACTTTATTGTAATAAATTATAATAAATTGAAAAGTTACAACTGAAAAACAAATTTTTCACAAAGAACAAACAATTATTTTTGAATCTTGATATTAGGATATTTAATTGCGTTAAGAGATGGTGCTGAGAATTTGAAAACTCCCATCACTGTGAAAAATGAATGAATAATTTAATGGAGCTCAATTTGAGTACTAGAATTTACTAAGTAAGGGCGATAAATTTTTATATATCGTTATCTAGTTTACCAGGATGGAATATCGCCTTACTGTCTCGTCGGGACCCGTGTTTAATTTCTACCAGCCTTACTTGAAAAACATGTTTTGGTTTTAGCTTGTGATATAATATTCCTCCATATATTATAAACTATATACATAGTGGACACGCTAGGGCTTACATGCATGGTAAACTTGAATGCTACCTGAATGGGACTACAGAAGGGGAGAAGCCATTGCACAGGGGCATTTTCATATTTCACGCTTTTAAAGTTGCATTCGGATCGGCCGTTCGAAACTTCAAATGAATACGATAGTTTAAAAAATATAGTTTTTGTTATGTAGTAACTAGAAATAATAAAAATGTTTTATTAATAATGAAGTGAGGCTTGTGGATTGAGAAGTATACTCAATTTTTGTAGGTGCCAATGACATTAATGAAACACTTTTATTATTTCTAATTACTACATAACATAACCTACCATATATTTTGTTGACACTCGTATCTAGTTGAAGTTTCGAACGCAACCATGAAAAATATGATAAACTTGATCCGAAGATGCACGGACTTGACCGAATGACCGATCCGAATGAAACTTTAAAGGCGCGAAATATGAAAATGCCACTGTACAATGTTCCCTGATGTTGTGCCATTCGGGTAGCATTCAAGTTTACCATGCATGTAAGCTCCAGCGTGTCCAGCCTGTATAATTATTTGCACTGTACAATTGTAATATAAATACATATAATAGTGCGAAACAATTTCACATCCCATAATAAGTCTGCATTTACGTCGCATGCTTGTGTAAAAGCTACGTGTGTTGTAACATTCAGCGCGACGTGGTGCATGTTGGGGTTTTTTTCGTCCGCTAATCTGTTTGAACCAATTTATAGTAAGTCGCTTACTAAATCCGTACAACCGTCTCTCTCTACGTTACTATAGTCCTTTGAAAATATTTCAATCTTCTGCAGATATTAATGCAAGAAATTAAACATTTTCTTCTACCAAAATTAGTAAGTGGCTATAATACATTGCTTGCTCATTTACTAATTACTACTCGAAGCAGTAAAAATTACAAAAGTACCGCTGTGTCCCTCCATTGCAAACTAAAAATAGTATAATCAAGTCTGATTTTTAGAAAATATTGCAGCGAAAGGTTTCTCCATGTGCTTAAAAGAATTTTGTTGGATTTTATATCAAGGCTGTTTCCTATTATCCAGCAAATGATAACTAGATCAATTATACTTATAATAAATCTGACAATAGAAATTAACTAAATTTATATGTCATTTAAAATTGTAATATAAATATCAATGCCAATTATATGCATTACATTGTGTTGTTTCTTAAATATGCGTATAAATTTAAAACAAGTATTTGATTTAACTAAAATTATATTGAAACAGAATTAAAAATTTTCCAAAAGCATCTTCAATGCAAAAAATTTCACCCAATGAAATGTGATGAGTACAATGAACATATTTTGAAAAATAAAAGTTTATCAAGTGATTCTCAAATTTATATGAATTTACAACTTTTTCTTTTATAAAAATACAAAAATATTGAGAATGTATTAAAAGGAGAATAAGTGAAAACTGGGTGAGATTTTCTCTCTTTTCATTTGACAAACTATGAGATTTGCTCATGAAATATCCGACCTTGGGCTATTGTAAAAAATATTTATTCTTTATTAGTCAATGATATAATAATAATAGTAACAATAATAATAATATATAATAATATAATAATCAATACAACGTTTTGGCAACTTTAATGATTTTTCCAGTTTTGGATGCTAATAATTAGTTACCTATTAAGTTTAAAATAAAAGTACCTCGTTTACTGTTTTTTTTGGTCGTATTTCACAAATTGTAGCTGAAGACCAATAAAAAATGTATCAAAAAATTGAAAAAGTATAGAAATTAAAAAAACTTGAATTTTTACAGTTTTTCCCACTTATGTGCTACTTTTGGCCACGTCTTGCAATAGTTTTGGCCATAACGATAAATTGACAGAAGAGAAATTATAATGTGGGACTTAAAATATGTGTTGGCATAAGGTGAATTAATATTAGAAACAAAATGAAATTGAGACTATTGAAAACATTACTTATTTTCAAACAACTTTAACAGCTCACTATTACAACTTCACATTAGAGTACTACAATTTTCTTCTGAAACGACTCGAATAATCTTTTGAAGTGAATAATTCAATTAGGTTTGAGCTACTTGTTTTTTTCGTTCTTAACATTTTTTTCTGTTTTGTCTAACTTAGTTCCCTTGACTTTCTCTTTTTCCTCTAATTTGAGTCTTTCTTTTTTTTCTTCCCTTGCTAATATGGATCTCTGAAAATTTTCGTATTACAACATTTTGCGAAAACTGATTTTTTTAATTTTTAACGATTAAAAATCTCACTTTTCTCCAAAATGACGCAAAATGTGAATAAGAGCCCATAGTTTCCAATCTTTTCCTTTTATAAGATCTATAAAAATATACGCTTGCTTCATTTTTTTTTTATTTTTCAATCAATTTTTCAAAATGAATCAATAAATATCGGTTTTATGAGATTATTAAGTTTGCTGACCTTCGGAGGAAAGAAAAATTGGGTTTTATTAAAAAAATTTAAGAAACATTATTTTTAATAATTGAAAATGTCATTTTTGTTAAACAGGATCCAAAACTCAACAGCAAATCATAGTTTTTAAAAATTTTCAACTTCCTGAAATCCATTAAAATATACCTTTACCTGATTTTTGTTTTATGTATTTTAACAAATTAGAAAAAAATATTAATAATTGATACGAATTCAACAAAATAGCTTCAGTTTAACCAATTTAAAGATTTTATTTTTAAAAGCGTTTGTTTCCAATTCAGGATTAATATAAAAATAAGTGATATTTTACTTTATTTTAATCTATTTTTTTTTAATTTTGTAAAAATACACAATTTAAATATTTTATAAGGATATAATTTTATAGATTTGAAGAAGTAGAACAATTTTGAATTATGAACTATTATGCATATTTTTCATGATTTTCGAGACCATTTAGATTTTTATTTGTTACCAAATGATATTTCTTTAATTGTTGAAATAAAAAATAGTTTTTCTTTACTTTTAAGCTCAGAAAAACCAATATTATCATGCTTCATGCTCTTTGCATTATTCTTGAACTAAAAACAGACATTCACCAAATAAAATTTTGCTGTTTGTTCATTTTCATTCTTCTTTAGTTTATTTTCAGCGATTTATTCTATTTTTTGTTTGAAAAAATTAGTTTCTTATCTTTTAAGAGAAGATGTTTTCAGCTTTGGACTACTTCTGAACAATATTTATATCTTTCGAGAATAAAATTCGATTGCTCTTAGCCGTCAGAGCTGTATGCTACTATGGATCAATTAATCAGAATCGCTGCTTAACAGTGGGAGATATAGAAAAGGTCTCAGAGTTTCAAAAGCTATGGTTCCGGAAATGTTGAGCCAAGATTTGGCCGTTTCTGTTAAAAAGGGGCGATCAGGTTCTTCACTAAACGAACGCACATTGACATTCATTGCAGCTTATTCAGCAATTTCTGGTGAAACACTGGCTTACATAAGAGCTATTAGCTATTAAAAAAGGTGACTTTAAAAAGCATTGGCGGACTGGGCACCCAAGAGCGCGGCCGAACACGATACTTGGGGCGACTACTAAAAAAAGGCCATTAGAGAAAAGAAAAACTGTTTCTAAGGAGTATAACAAGAACGCATTAGATGCATAAAAGTTGCCCCCTCTCCATCCAAGACTGTCATAACAACTTTTTTAATTTGTTTGAAAAATCGAAAATTCAAGTTTTTATCACACAACAAAAATAATGAAAACAAAAAATTTTGTTTCGTGGTATAACTATGCACGTTGCAAGTTACAAAAAAAGAATAATTAAAAAAATGGTGCATCAGAAAAAAATTGGTAATAACGTTTTGATACGATGTTTAGTTTTTGTTTTATTCGTAAAAAAACAACATTAAAGATGAAAAAATTTCATTTTTGGGGCAAAAGAGACAAACTAGGAAAAAAATAAATGAACGAAATTTATTTACCTACATAAGAGCTCCACATTATTTATGAATCTTTTTATGGAACGCGTCGTTTTTATTTTAATAAAAATTTATTTCATATTTTATTTAAGGAAATAAAAAATTAAATTTTTTAATAGCAAAATATTTTATTTATATAAGGCTTCACTGTTCAAAATTTCTGTTGAAAACTTCGACTACATGTAATGGAAGTTTATTTCCGAAAAAAAAGAAATCTTCTGACGGAGCCAGAGCTTTTGTTAATGTATAGTGTATAACGCGCCATTTTATGGAATTCATGGATTCAAAGGAATTTGTGGAATTCACAGAATTTACTGAATATAAATAATTCACTGAATTCCTATAACGCCCGGAATTAACGGATTTCAAGAAATTCATGGGATTCACGGAATTTACGGAATGTGAGGAATTTACGCTTTACACGAAATACAAGGAATTCACGAGATTTGTAGAATTTATAGAATTCCCAGAATTTACAGAATTCATGGAATTTACGGAACATCTAGAATTCAAAGAGTTAAAGAAATACACGGAATTCATCAAATTCGCGGAATTCAAGAAAATCAGGGAATTCACGCAATTCGCTTAATTTACGGAATTCACGGAATTCATGCAATTTATTAATTTAAGGAATCCACGCAATTTATGAATTAAAGGAAGTTACAGAATCAAAAGATTTTACGAAAATCAAGAAATTCACGGAATTAATGGAAATCACGGAATTCATGGATTTCAAGGAATTCATGAAATTCATGTAACCTTGGAATTTATGAATTAGTGAATTCGCGGAATCAAAAGAATTTACGGAATTTTAGGAATTCATGGAAATCATTGAATTAATAGATTTCAAGGAATTCATTAAATTCATAGAATTCATGGAATTCACGAAATTCAAGAAAATCGCATAATTTAACTTTCTCGTGAGATTCAAGTAAATATTGGAATTCATGGAATTCACGAAATTGAAGGAATTTATGAAATATAATGAGTTCATGAAATTTAATGAAATCACAGAATTCACGAAATGTATGAAATTCATGGAATTTCACGAATTTCTTGAATTCCTTGCTTTCCAGTAATTTCGTAAACTCCTTGAATTGTGGGTACTTCTTGAATTCAGTGAACTTCATGAATACCATTAATTCTGTAATTTCCTTGTGAACAATTTTCGTCTTATAAACGCTTTAATACAACACTTACCATACATGTATTGCAATTTCGTAATTCCAATACCATGTTTGCCATTTTACCTTACGCTGGTATTGTCGAATTCTGGTAGATTTGTTGTAGACTTCCAAACATTTTTAACAGTGTTATTTTTTAAATTATAAAATAAAGAGAGTGAAAATACGTTTTTTCAATATCAATGCATATAATAAATTGCAATAATATAAATTGTTTCAAACGATACAGTTTTCAGGGCAGCTAAAAATAAAATTTAAAACAAAATAAGGAACAAAAATACTAAATTAATCATTAGAAATAAAATTTGTAATTTATTTGGCAATGTCTGAATAAGCAATCTCCGGCCAAGGTATAAAAATAAATGTAATATACATTTGATATAATAGTTTTAAACATAATTTATAAAAGTACGCATTTTGGAAAAAAGCGAAGGCAAAGTATGAGATACGTGATCAGAAAGTATTCGTTAAAGCCAAAGGAGCTTTAACAAAATATCTTTCGCAATCAACAAATCATAGTTATGTCGATGCTTTGACCTTTCATTAAAAAAAAAGTTGTGCACAAATTTGGAGAAGTACAAATACCGAGCATGCAACGTGAAGGTAATACATTATCGAGATAAAAGTGACAAAGAAATGAACATTGACAAACAGTTTTGGCAACCTGAAACTTGTCTCGCCATACATTGCAAGTTTTTAAGTATTTTTCCCGTGAAGATTTAGGCCTTAATTTAAATAAGTAATTCATAATAATAAAATTGAAAATTACGAAAAAAATTCTAAAATTCTAATAAAATAACAATTATTATAGCAAAGTATCTCAAAATATAGTAATATTTTACAATTTTTAAAGAATAAAGAATTATGTTCTTTGATAAGAGCTGTTGAAATCTAAGGAAATAAATTGCTTAGGAAAAAATTCCGACTGATAAAGTAGTCATTTTAATATAAAAATCAAGTTTAAATTAAGCAATTACTGAAATAATTAAATACAGTCGATAATGAGTCGTTATTTTGTAATAAATTAAATTAGTTGTTCCTTTTCCTATTTGTATGCTAACATGGAGTTACACTTTGTACATAAATAAGTTAATTTGGAAACACCCTGAAGGTACGTATAGGTGCCATCGAAAATGAGTACCCGTGCAGAAATCGCCCGATTTCAAACGTAATACCGATCTGGCCCCGATCGGATTTTCCGATCTGGCCCTGATCGATAGAACTCTGTGGCCCATACCTGGGCCAGACCGGGCCAGACCGATTTCCTTCTGAAACGCCATCTCCATGCGCTCGTAAAACTAGTGCTGCTTGATTTTTTTCTGGTAGTGCAATGAACTTTGTATAGATACTATTCGTTTATAATATTCTAGCAATGATTAAAAATGCATAAGGCGAGGAAGCCACGTGTTCGGAGGTACCAAACACCAGTCAGTAGACCTCGAAAACTGTGCGAGGAAGATGAAAGTAATTACACTCTGCGAGCAAACTGAAACCTAACCTCAAATAAATGAATAATTAATTTAATTGTTTCAGGTAAAATTAGTATATTTACCATAAGACGAGTCAAATATTATATGATGAAATTGATCAAGTTCTTTTATTTTCAATTATTATTAAAGAACTCAAGGTTTTTCGATTTAATGTAGAGTTCGAATTATCAAATCTGTTGACAAAAAATGAATTGCAGTATGCGCAAAATTGTAATGTTTTTAAATTATAAGAGTAAAATACAATCGATTATGTTACTGAAACTTTGATTATGTATTTATAATAAATTTATTACAGAAATACATTAAGGACTAATTTGCATAACATTCCAGCAAGAGCTAGTTACTCTACTGCGCATGCGTCGCATTCGGCCATTAGGTCGAAATTAATAATAATGAAAATTAATTTAATGCATATTCTGTAAATAATATTTAAAATAATCGGAAGTATTTAATTCAAAAATTTTCTTTTTTGTTTAAAAGTTGTTTGGTCTATATTTCTTCTTAACTGATTTAAAATAATAAAACGATCTAATAAATGAGAGCGCAATTTTTTGGCGAAAAAATTATCTACAACCACCTTCTCGAATTTTTCAAGAAGTAATGTAATTGACAGAAAATTGAATTTATTTATAAAAAAACGTTAATAAATCGTAAATCATAAGTTATTCCTCGATGATTTTCTTTAGAAGCATTCGAAAATGTCAAGTTGTAGGGGATCATTTTGCGATACAACTTTGTCTAATTTGTTAAAAAGTTTTATAGACAACATTTTTTTTCAAGAAATTAAAATTCTTATTTTAAATATTTCTGTTTATCATCCATTTTTTGCATAAAAAACAAAACTTTTCCTCTAAACCGATACCATCCACAAAAATTTTACGTTTTTCAAAAGTATAATTAAATTTTGTATTCTGAAACCTTTTCTTTTCGTGCCTGTAGTACTTTAATTTTAACTTAAAATAACTTAATTGGAAATTCAAAAAATTAAGGTGGCCTTCGAAAGGAGAGGACCATTCGATACTTTCGAGTTTACTTATATTAAATCTCCATTTGTGAAATTCATGAATGAATTATAATGATACTCATCGTGTACCGATCGGGCAACGATGGGGCACCGTTCAGGTTTCTTAATCGGGTATCCCGACCACGGGTATATGTAAAAATCTCTATATTAGCGGGCGTCCATAAAAAATGCATTTATGTTTCCTATACGTTTTTAATCAATAAATATATTTTTGATTGCATCGGAAAGAAAAAAAAATTTAAAGCCGTAATGTAATTGATGACAAGAACATTCTTTTCACTTTTGCTCTTTTAATATGAATAATGTATTATTCAGGTAAAAAATATGTTCTTAAATAGGATCCAAACATGCATTAGGGAATTTCTTAGATATAAAATGGGTGAAAAGAAATTGGAGGACGCGTTCTTACTTTACGTATATTACTCATAAGAGCGCAAGTGTAAATCGTGGATATTATTGAATATTATTTTCACTATTTCCATTGCAATATGAAATACATTCATTTGTTTAAACAATATAATCTTTTAGGGGCGCCTAACTTCACAAAATATATAAATCTCATAAATAATTGAGGCCTGGTAGCAGACCCGACGAAAATAATACGAGTAGTTCATAAGTGGTCAGGTGATACACGTGTCACAAGTTTCTTCGATAAATGATCGGCAATGTAGAACAGCCACTTATCTTGTGGGCTACATGGAAGAAACTATTGAATTTTATCATCCTATAATTATATTACACCTACCTCTATCTTTATTGAAAATAAGCAGTACATAAAATACCATAGAAGCAGAGTCATATTTTTCTATCTTCAGGTGTTTTGATTTTCATTAAAAAGCTGTGGTCGGCTTTGCCCTCCGTTGTGGGGCAATCCCGACAAAATATACCTTGTTAGTCATAATTAGATTACCAAATCATTGTTTTGTTTGTCATTAATACTCATAGAAATATAATATACAATAATGTAGAACTCTTAATCAGAAAAAATGGATCAATTTCACATCTTATTAACTTTACGAAAAGCATTGACTGTTAACTGGTCAGACCTGCACCCATACCCTACCTGGAACAGCATATCATCGTCCTTGACCAGAATTCTCCCTTACTCCTGGTACTCTACAAGATTGAATACTTTTCGAAAAGTGAGATTACATTTTGGTGAGATTACATCGAATAATTTCGACTAAATAAAATTAGACTTAAAGTTAGACGCCAATTGGAAACATAAAATACACTGGCAAGCCGAGAATACAAAAAGATTGAAATAAATAGCAGTGTTAGAAAAAATAAAGGAAATCATATATTGGCTATATCCATAGAAAAAACAGGATATAAATTAATAAAATTTGTCAGCTCTTGGAATACAAATTTCAACATAAGTAGAAGTAGAAATGAAAATAGGAATTAAAATATAAAAATAAATTATAAGTTGAAAATTGGAAACTAGTGATTGAACATTGGAAATTTAAATTGGAATTAGGAACGAAATTAGAATTAATAAAAACTAAGTTAGGGTAGAGATTAGACATTTTACTAAAATAACTGCATAATTTTTTTCATATCCACCACTTTTGAACACAGTCAACTAATTTATCATTAAATTAATTAATTTCATGTAAGTAAAAGCTGGAAAAGCACCGAGGCAAATGAAGCTATTTCTCAATTTCTCTTTTCCTCCTTTCTCAAAAGGAGCAGGATTCGTTATAGCGCCGCTTCTATTTTCAAAGCATCGATCACCATAAAGTAAGCGCTCCCCCACTTCTGTGCCCGCGAAATGAGTTTCGCGAGTCCTTTAAGCACTTTTCATCAGGCACGAAACTGCCTCCGTTAGTCTCGCTTAATTAAATCTAGTCGTGCTCCTAGCCAAAGAGACTGAAGTCGATGAAGTCGATATCCCATCTTCCTCACCTGCGTGACTGCGTCGACCACAGACGACTATATGCGACTTTCATCGGTTCACACTTTCATTTTCTTTCAGAAGAAGGCGACTCGAAAAAACCACTCTCCCCTAACTTTAAATCACAAATACTCGGCATTCTGCCTTTCCTCGTAAACCAGTGTTACCACGCTCGTTTACTAGCAACCTTGGTTTTATCGTTAAGCCCGCGAGCGTCAAATTATTTCCCGGCGATAAGACGCGCCGGAAAATAGTTTTCCGCATGAGCCACCTCGTTTCGTCCTTAAAGATCAGCCTAATGGAATTACGCTCGTTCAGAAATTTTCATCACTAAAACGTCACTCAAATGCATTCATTAGTGCATTCACTCTGCACTGAAAAAAATACTTTGGAGAATGTTCGCCAAAATTGGTTTGAAAGTAATTTCCAGAGACTTTGCGGAATTTTAACTAGAGTTTAGTAGGGAAGATTTTCAAAATATTCTTTTTGAATATTAACAAACAAGTTGTGAAGGTTCCCCAAGGATTGCTTGGAAAAATTCTCTAAAATTTTGGGGAAATAATGCTCAGAGGTTTGGGCACAGTGTCACTTCGCGTTTGATCCTGTCGTATGAAATAAGGGTGCCGAATTAAATAAGATATCCCATTTTTTTTGGATATTTCAGGATATTTCCCCAAGTTTTAGGAATTATTCGACATCACTTTTGGGATATTTCTCCAATCGAATTTAGGGAAAGTTGCACCAATTTTAGAAAATGTTTCCTAAGATCTTTGAGAAATTGTCCCAAAATATCTAAGAAAAATTTTCTCCAACAAATTATCTGGTGGTGATAGTATTTAGCAGTAGCTTTGAAAATATTTTCCAACCGCACATGGTAAATATAATTTGTTTAAGACAATTCCCTAAGTTCAGTAAGAAAAAAAAGCTATAAAGAAAATTCTAAAATCTTTTGGAATATTATTTAAGTTTTTGAGGAAATTCCCTGAAAAGTGGTAGGTATCATTCAATTGTCAAATTTAGTGCACAATGACCTCGAAATAAAGTTTATTCTAAATTCATTTTGAAGATGCAAAGAGAAATATTTTTTAAAATACCGTAAACTCTTGAAATAGTTATTCCCGACATTGTTGTTAAAGCATAATTTAAATAGTTCCCTACTTAGTTTCATAGGATACCCTTTATGAATTAGGAACATTTTATTAATATTTTTCTTTTTGTGAGGTCAAAGTCGAAGCTCAGAACAAAATATTCATACAAATTCAAGAAATACTTATATTCGAAAAAAGAATTGAAAAAAACTATGAATACAGTAATCAGGATAATTATTTTTAATATTTGTTTTATAGATTATTTTTCTAATTTAAATTCTTACTATTTTATCTCAAATTTTGACAAAACAAAGTGAAAAGATGTAAAAAAATATTTTATACAACGGTTTTTAATTTTTATGTTTGTGGCATAATTGCTTAAACATTTCTGGAATTTTAGCCCTGTTTCTACAGCTTGCATTTCCTAATTTCATATTTCTTAATTCAGATACTTAAAAAAAAAAGAAAAAATATGCAAAGTAGTAAAATTTTAGGCAACTAAAAAACAAAACAGCAATATTTTTGTCGATTTATCACTAATTTTTTTGTGTATACATAATAAATTTTAGAAGGACAACAAATATAACAAAAATATTTACTTGCTTTAACATATATGTATTTTTTGTAGCATTATCTTTTAAGAAGAAATCTAGAAAATATTAAAAAATTAATACTGTTTTGAAATTTGTAACAAAATAAACATAGATTTATTCACTTTCAAAGTCAGTTTTTTGACAAAAAGAAATATTATATTTCTACCAAAAGAGAGGAATTTTCAAACCAAAATGACTTTGTCAAAATAATTTTATACGGAAGAGCTGAATTTTCAACTGACAAAATCAATTTTCTTCCAACAAGACGGCTTTTAAACCAATTCCAGCAATTTTTAACCAAATAAATGAATTTTGAACCTTCAAAAGTTTAAATTTTCATGAAAAATGAAATTATTGAACTAAAAATAAAAGATTTAATAAAGAAAAGCGAATCTTCTACAAAACAGTTGAATATTTAACTGCAAATTTAATTATGAACTAAATAGTTAAATTTAAAGTTAAGAAAGATTAATTTTTAGGGTACAAAGATGGTAAATTTTCAGAAAAAAATTAGCCTTATTCTAATGATCAACATATATTTAATACGAATTTTCTATACAACCGTTGAATTATCCACAGGAAAATATAAATTCTCAACAAAAAAGTTATTTTATGCCCAAAACTAACATTTTTAAACAAACAGTTGAATTTTTAATTTTAAAAATAAAACTAACCGAACAAGATGAATTTCTGATAAAAAATGTAATATTCGATTTCTAAAAAAAGTAGACTTTTTAAAGATATTGTGAAAGTTTTGAGTCGAAAATACAAATTTTCTACAAAACAGTTAAATTAAAAAAAATGTTAACTTTGAATCAAAAGAGATTTATTTTTGAACAGGCAAGCTGCATTCCCAACCAAACGAGACGAAATTTCTACAAACACAAACGAATCCTTGTGTCAAAAGGACAAATTTTCAACAAAAAAATAACATTTTGAATTAAACATAATTTTTTAGTTAAAAAAGAAAGAAAAATCTTAATTTGATTGTTAAGTTTTTAATTGAAAAATATGAATTTTCAATAAAAAGGATGAAATTTTAACAAAATTGTTGAACTCTAAACAGCCTATTTGATGTGAGAACTGGTTTTGATCTCCCGCCTTTTCACAAATAAGACTGCATAATTCATGCACGGCCTTAAATCTAAATAGACTGCGTCGTTTGAAAAATCATAAATAAACTCACTACACTTTATAATATGCATTTCACGAAATTTGATTTATTTTATTTATCAAAACACCGTGATGAATTCATAACATGTTTGTCCAAGGTAAAGATAAACAGGGCTTATGCAAACCAGAAGCTGGTCCAGGCTACGCCCACATGCAAAGCTGACACATTTATATGAGTTCAAACACTTGCATGGAAAATAGTGCCTTACGGAAAGTCAAAGATACACGACCCAGAACTTAGCTATGCATATGGATTTGAAAATTGTGCTAATAACTTAAAACTAACGGACCTATCTCAAAACCATGGATAAACTAGATTCCTCTCAGAAATGTGTTCAGGTGTTTTTTCTCATCTTTCTAAAACAATAATTTCTTGAACGATTGCATTGTTATAAAATATTGTGCCATTATTATTATTTAAACTATAAGTCGAAAATAATCCAAGGGCATTAGCAGAATGTTAAATAAAATATCTTCCGGTTTTTTTATTGATTGCGATATTGTTTTTAATTAATGGCACAAGTTTCAAATTTACATGCATAGCTGAGTTCTGGGTCGTGAAGCTTCAACACTTTGTCCCACCCTACCTTTCGCGACTCAGTCGGGCGTCTCCAGTCAGTCATGGTACAAAATAGTTATTCCTGACTGACGACACGTAGACACAACGCGTAGAAGGAATGATGAGCTAAGAGGAATAGAATAGAATAGCATAGAATAGAATGGAATTCTCTCATTCGAAACTCGTCTTTGTCCCAGGGTTGACATCGGACTTTCTCCACGTCGACTCGACACTTTGGTTTGCCTCTTCTTCGCTCGAGGACTTCCAGAAACGCTTGACGAATCACGTAGGATTTATCCACGACGGATGAGTGCTTTCTGCAAATGATTAAAAGAACCAAAGGCTGCCAAAGGTAAAAGATCTGACAATAGAAAGAAATAGCAGCTGCTATATTGCAGAATAATTTGAAAAGAACGAATATACAGAAGTAAAGTCTCGACCTGAATTGAAAACCTAAAAACCAGAATGTCCCAAAGACGAAAATGAAAAAGACACAATTAATGAGTAATCCAGAATTCGACAAAGCCTTTAAAAAATTACTAGCTTTCTTGATTCGCGGGCATCCGCCTAAAAAGTTAGTCGCGAGAAGGAAACAATTCCTACAAAATTCGATCCAGCGATGGTCGATCAGTTTGGATTATTCGAATTACTCTGCATTACTTAAGACTACCTGGATCAGATTCAGTTAAAAAAATATAACCCTCTGGGTAATCTAGATTTAAAGTGCAATGATTTGGAAGTTCCCGATCCAAATTTATGAAGAAATTTCGCAGTTCCTCATCTCGACACTCAATCAGGGAATGTCGCTCTCTGCACTTGAAATGAAAGCCAGGAAATTGTAATAAACAGAACATGTTTCAAACGAAAATAAAAACGAAGTAACTACTCCACCGGAAGTGAAGGATACTTGAGCAAGGTGTCTCGGGAGCAAATCGATTTTCCTGCATACGACGAATGGCTCGGCGTTTTCTAGTGCTCTCTAATCGTACCCCAGAGGAGTGGCGAACGATGGCACTTTACACTATACACGATTCCTCGGCACGTTTTGCACATTCGATCCCATTTACGAGTAACCGTCAGTAGGGAAAGTTTATATTAATCGTATTACACTTGCTTGAATTACATGGCGCACTTGCTGCCTGAGGTAATGCGGGCCTGAAATTCCAAGAGCGAGGGGGATGTTGACCAAAAACGTCTCCTAATTTCTCGTAACCAAAATAAGGGACGATAAGCCAGATAGTAAATTTGTATGTTATGTACTTTTTCCGAGGAGGGTGGGGCAGGTGAATGAGGGGCAGTAAAAAGAACGGAGGGGAGGAGAGACGAGGGTTGAGTAGGGATAATTATACCAAAGAATGTATGGGAAGTTAGGGAAAATGGGGTGAGGAAAATTAGGTAAAGTAAGGAAAATGTAGAGAGAGAGAGAAAGTAGGTGAAGTTGGGGAAATGCAAGGAGGTGAAATAGAAGAAACGAATGCATTGCAGTATTTTGAAGTCTTTAGAATTCACTGAATTATCTGAAAAACTTGAATTCTGCGAACTCCCTGAAATATCTAAATTCCTTAAACTTTGGAATTTCCATGAATTTTAGAAAGTTTGAAATCATTCTGAGCATTAAAAAGAATTCAGAAGAATTAAAGGATTTAGTGACTTCTGATCTGTTGTGTGACGAAAACTTAAAGATTATTATTGTTAAATATCAGAAAGTTTGTATTCATTTACAAGACTACATTAAATATTTGGTGAGTTTAAACTGCAAACGATCGGGATTTTCACGACGTAAAATCTGGTGAAAAATCTCACACAAACTACTCAATCATTTAGGAAAAGCTTGGGCTGGTCAACAGGGATTTACTCGGAAAAGCATTCCACGTGTGCCGTTTGGGTAGACTCTTTTTATCTTGTCGCTTTCTGAAAGTTTTTCCTTGCCTACGGATTTCAGCTGTCTGAGAATCTTCGAATCATTAGACAGGAACATTAGTGAGAAGACGGCCATCTCTCCTGGCCTTTAGAGGAAAACTGATGATAAGTTTTTTTATCCGAAAAAACTGGATGCTCGATCACCGCCCTTTTATCTCCTTATTTGTCAAAATATCTGGTTTTTCTTGCAATCGATTGATTCTAGCGCAGCTATGAAAACAAGACCCTAAAATTTGTAATAAGAAAGTAACTTTTTGGCGGGATCTTTCAAGAGAAAATCGAAATGGGTTCTGAAAACAACATAAATGTTGGTATAGTATCACTACTAAATTGAAAACCTTGGCTTTGTAGTCCGAGTCGGGGTTGCTTTGACTTCCCCTTGGATTACGCCTCTCTATTTTAATTTTCTTTTCCCACTTGGAAATTGTTCCCTTTCTATCTTTGACGATACATGCGATTGCAGTGGGTAGTAAGAGCGATCTCAAACAGTGAATTTATATTACACTCTTTTGTGTACCAGTCTCTGATTTCCTAACCTGTTACAAAAAATATCGAAAGAGAAGAGAAAATTTACAATAGAAAGAGAAAAATGTTATATTTCAACGTTGCGCCAAAAAAGTCTCGTAGCCAATAAAAACATTAATGATGTTGATCAATCCTCCCCTTCGCATACTTTTTTCCCTACTCCACCTAAATTTTTCTGCTCGACCTGCCCTTTTCAACCCTTCCCCAACTTCTTCTTTCTTCAATCCCTCCCTCTTCAGCTAACATTCCCCTTCTCCTACACCCTTCCCTGGTTTTTAATTTTCTCCTATACTCACTCTCATTTCTAATCATTTCCTTTGCTTCGCGTCCGGATTAAAACAAAAAGAATGTATTTTTTTTAATTCGCTCTTCGGAAAACTTTGTATTCTCTTCAAACCTTTCAAAATTCTTGAAACTTCTTAAAGTTTCGTTTTGAATACTTCAGAAACAACATTTTGTTTCAAACTTTTGTTAAAATCTTCTTAAATTATTTTTGAAAAAAGAGAATTTTAAAAAAATTAGTTAAATTTTCAACCAAAAAATAATTTTTAAACAGTTGCATTTGTAAATAAAAAGATTAAATTTTTGACATAAGCGCTGAGTTTTATACATAATAGTTAAATTTTTAAATAAAAATATAAATTTTTCGCAAAAAATGGTTAATTTTAAATCAAACAAAATAATCACATTTTGAAGCAAAATAATAAATTATTAATTAAAATTATGCATCTACAATAAAAAAAAGATTTTTTAACAAAGTAGTTCAAACCAATTAGTTGAATTTTCAACAAAAAATGTAATAATCCATATTTCAGATAGAAAGTTTTAATTTGAGGTAAAACAGAGCACAGTTCATACCAAAAAAAATTTTAACAACCAAATTGATTTTTAACTAAATAATAGAATTATTTGATTCAAACGGAAAATACAATTTTTTAACACAATAGTTGGATCGTGAACAAAAAAATGTAATTTTAACTAAACAATTGTATTTTCAACCTTTTTAACCGATAAGGTGACATTTTGTCCAAAAGAAGAATTTACAAACATCTTTGACTGACTCGAATTTTTCCTAAAGTTTTGAAAGAGCTTTTAAAATAAAAAGAATGCCTTAAATTCTTTTTGTCTTTTTTCTACATTTTTATAAATGTTTTCGATTTTCTCTTTTTTTTAAACTAATCTTTTAAAATACAAATTTCTTTAAAATTTTCTCAGGAATCTAAAAAACTCTACACATTGAAATGTATGTATGTGTTCAAAATCTTTTGAAATATTCTCAAAAATTCTCTTTAAATTAATTTTTCAAAATAAAGAATCAAAATAATGTTTACATAAGTCTCAAGATAATTTTTTTATTCTGCCGAAATCTTTGCAAATGTACAATTTCCCAAACTTTAAATGTAATTCTCGGCCCAAATTTGTATTCCTGGGATATCCCACTTTAATTTTTATTTTGTCTATTTATCGGATTTTTCGATTAGTAGACCACGGTAATAATAGAAGAGGAATGGAAAGTAATGAGATAAATTTTTGTCAGACATAGGCTACAATGGATAAACAGATATATATTCAATTAAGTAAAATAGAAATTGATGGAATTGAATTGATTTATAATATAATAGGGTGAAACAATATTTTTTAACAAAAATACTTTACTAAAAGAAAAATCATTGTTGTCTTATTAAATCAAAACTTGAACCCATTACACGCTTTAATCTCATTTTTGGAAGGAAACATGAATTCAAGGAAAATTTATATGTTTTTGCAGTCCCAGGCAGAAACCCTTATAATTTCCGTCAAATGTCCGTCCATTCATCTTTATTTTCCATCAGAAGAATTAGGGGGGGGGATGAGAGGTTCCGGACGTAGGGGAAGTAAGAGGAAATGAAAATAGAGAATGTACGGGAAGTAGGAGGAAATGAGGAAAGGGGAAGTATGGGAATCGAACAGAAATGAGTTAACGGGGAGTATGGGAAGTGATGGGAAACAAGTAGACTAAAAGTAGAGGATGTGCGGGGGAAAATGTGAGGGAAAGTTGGAAAAATAAAGGAATTAAGAAGAGAGGAAGTGGGGGATCATGAGCGGAGGGAAATTAGAGGAAATTGAGGCTAAATATAGAAGAGAGAAGGAGAGGGAAAAGTGTGGGGATGTAGGGAAATGATTGCTGTGAGGGAAGGTAGTCAGGAAAATAAAGTGAGAGCTAGTAAGGTAGTTCAGGGTGAGTAGGGGACCCTCCCCTACTCACCCTTTTTTTCTTTTTATTTGATTACTATTATTATTATTTATCTTTTATTTTATTTTCTGTCAGAATCTTTTAATAGAAAATAAAATGTTAGTGAATACATTTTTTTCTTTTTTAGTTGAAAATTCTACTATTTGGTCCAAATTTTTTTTGCAATTTTTCGTTGAGAATTTTTCTTTTTAAATAATAATGTATCTATTCCGTTTTTGCTTAAAAACTGATATTTTTAATTGAAAATGCTTTGTAGCTAAAAATTCAACTATTCTTCTGAAAATTCGTCTCTTTTGGTTGAATTCAAGTGATTTTTATTTAAAATTGAAACTTATTTTGCTCGGAATATCAACTAAATTATGTTTCGTTGCAAATGAATTGTTTTTGGTTGAAAATGAACTACTTGGTACATAAAAAGTTAAAATCCTTTGTAAAATTTTTTTTGCTATTTAAGATTTATCATTTTAATTGCAAAGTCAACTATTTTGTTGCAAAATTGAACTATTCGAATAAAAATTAAACTACTTATCTTAAAAATTAACTATTTAGCAAAAATTAAATTTTCTGTTGAAAAAGCATATATTCAGGTAGAAAATGTACCAGTATTGTGGATGATTTCTCTCTTCGACTTGGAAATTAAACAGTTTTATTAAACATTCTGTCACTTAAAAAAAACTTATTTTTCTAAAACTATAACTATATTATTTTTATATTAATACGTATCCCATGAAAGTTGAAAATGTGAATATTTGGTGGACAATTAAATTTAATTGTTAATTTACAAATTTTTTTAAATACTTGGATTTTGGCCAAAAATTTAAGCATTTGGTTCAAAATTAACCAATTTACTCCAAAAATGAATTATTTCGTGTAAATGAACTATTTGTTAAAAAATCGTATTTTTAAGGTAAAAATTTAACAGTTTCGTAGATGATTCCTCTTTTGACTTGAAAATTAAACATTTTTATTGAACATTCTTTTACTTAATTAAGCTTTTTTCTGAAAATGTAACTATATCATGTTTATTTCAACATGTAACTCTTCTAAGGTAAGAACTTAAATATTTGGTTAAAAATTAACTTTTAGACTTAACTTACATTTTTTTCATATACAACTATTTTAGCTAATAACTCAACGGTTTAGTTAAAAATTGAACTATTCATTTAAAAAATCTACCTTTTGGTAAAAATGAACTTTATTTTTAAAAATTTATATTCTCCAGTTAAAAATTCATACATATTGTTGTAAATTATTCTTTTTTGGTAAAACGTTAATCTTCTTGAATGTATATTTAATTTTCTTGTTTAAAATTTAATTATTTGGACAAAGTTCATCGTTTTGACTGTCGATTGAAGTATTTTGTTAAAAATCGGTCTTTTTCATTCAAATGAAATTGGTCGGAAATAAAATTGTGAGCTTCAAACTGCAGATAATTGTTCACAAATAAACCCGTCTTTTAAGTTTCATTAATTTCTTGTAAGAAAGACTGTATATTTAGTAATTCGTCTTTTGGTGAACAATTGATTTTCTTAGTTCAAAATTCATCTTTGTAAGTTTAAAAATTATCTATTTAGTCCAGAATTAAACTAATATTCTGAAAATTCAATATGCTTCAATTCAAAAGCTGAGGAATTTAAACCTTGAACAGCCAAGCGTAGAATCCGTTGAATAAAAATTCTGCAAAAATAGAGGGATAATGTTTATAATGAGTTTTTCAACAGAGTTGATTAATGTTGATTTATTAACAAAGTCTATAGTTCATCACATAGTAATTTAGGTATATCAGCAAATGAAATCGATAAAAATGCGAAAAAAAACAGCGAATAAACGTGAAATCTGTGTTCAGCGCATATTTACGTTAATTTCGAAGTACGGGGGGGGGGGGGGGCTACAAAAATATAGTCATCAACATAGAGGCTGGGGGGAGTGAAAAATAGCCTAAAATCGGGAAAGCAGTACTGCCCCTATGGTTCAGTTGTGATAGAACAAAGAAGAAACAAAGGAAAAGAAGGCGCAGTCAAGATCGAAAATGCATTTCGCAAAATTGTATCCGGTTTTGTTAAATCTTACGATATTATTATATTATTATCAGCGCAACAAGTTCATGAAGGCTTCCAATTTGAAATAAATCTACCTCGCAATAGATGGGCGTGCACATAATACCTAGATTTCGTCGAGGGTAGGCTTCCGGGTGATAACCATCTATGCTTGTTCGTGTTGAGCATGGGATGATAGTTATAGACACGGCACTCGAGAGACTGGAAGAGAAAGAGAGAGTGAGAGCGTGGAGTGAGGGGGAGAGTGGGGGAGAGAGAGGTACGTTCGAAGCTCGTTCTGAGTGCGAGGCTTGGCTGAAGATGTATGTACACGAAGTCAGCTCAGGCTCTATGTTAATTACAGCCCTGAGTGTAGCTTGAGTTCAGATCCCAGCAGTTGCCTAATTGTGGTTTTAATCCCGAAATTCAGACGAGCCTCCCGGGGATTCGAGGGCCATGATACGACGATGCTCATCATTATGCTCGTGTTTCGACAGACAGAAAAAAATTGAAGACATAATCTCCATAAAGTTCAGTCATTCCTTGAATGTTTCTGCACAGAAGGATCTCCATCAATCTCTTTTCCATTACCCCTTTTCCATCGCTAATACTCCATTACTCCTTCTCAATTTTGATTCCTTATCACCTTTTTCCTCTTACCCTGTCTACTTTTCTATTTTCGATATTTTCACACCTGACTTTACCTCTTTCCACTAAGCTCTTTTCACCGTACCCAATCCTCACTTTACCTCTTTTATCTGAACTTGCTAATTCCGTTTTCCAACTATTTTTATTACATAAAACCTTCTCTTCTCATTTCTTCTCATTCTTATTGACCCTTCTCCTACCCTTTGCCTTTTAGCGTATCTCTCCCATCATCCAGCTGTTCACTTTTTTCTATTACTCTCCCTTTTTTCTTCCTACTATTTTAACCATAATGGTGCCCTTATCTCTCCATCTTCTCTTCATAAAAATGATACCACAGATCTTTTCTTGTGCCTCATATGCATCACCTACACATTCCCTCTCTTATTCTTCATTTCCCCTCCTCCTGATTTTTGCCCCACTGATGCATGTTTTCAAGTTTCTACTAATCGTTAACATTAATGCATGATATTTATTTTTCAGAATTAATCTTTTTTGGTTGGTAATTCTACTGCTTAGTCAAACGTTAAAAGATTATGTTAAACATTTATTTAATTCTTGGAAGCATTACAAGTTTTTTAAATTATAATTTTTTAATTTGAAAATTCACCAATTAAGTTGTAAAGTTGCAGCATTTTGTTTAAAAAATGATTTTATTAGTTAAACATATATCTTATTTTTCACTGTCAAATATTTTGTCAATAATTCGTTTTGTTTTGTTGAAAGACAATTCTTTGAACTGGAAAATCAAGTTTTTAATCTTTTGTTACATTTGCTTTTTTCGGTTCGAAATCACTTTCTGGAAATAGAAATTGAATATATTTTATTTTTTGTTGGAAATCAATCAGTTTTAGTTTAAAGTTCCATTATTTTGTTGAAAATTAATTTTGTATTAAAAATTAAACTATTATGTAGAAAGTTCGAATTTTTAAATTGATGAAATAAAATAATAAGAATAAGATAGCCCACAAAAAAGAAGCATGTTCGACGGACCAGAGTAGTCGTATTTTAGGTCGCTGAATCTAAATCCGATATCCAAATGCCGAAGTCTTTGCCTTTTTAATGCAAACTGTAAAAACTGTCAATTTTTTAAATTTCATTTTTTATCTTCCAGAAAAAATTTCTCTTGTACTTGTCATCCTTTCGATTTAATGCACCGGGATATAAAAAAAATAAAAAAATTGTTAACTTGTATAGTGCATTGTTATAAAAAATTGTATTATCAAATACTCGACATTGGGGGTTATTCGTCTTCAAAGTATATTTCTGCTCTGGAATCGCTTGCTTTTGTGATTAGGATGAAACGCGGATATTCAAATTTAAGATTAAATGTTCTTTGTTTACTTTATAAACAAATGCACATTTTGACCATTTCAGGCGAAAAGAAACCGTTTTTTCGTTCAAACTTGCTGCAACTATGCTATCAGTGATGTTTTCTGAAAAATTTCTTGTCATCTATAAATATTTGTTTATTTTATAACTAAATTGTATAAGCAAATGCACATTTTCACCGTATTTCAGTGAAAAGAAATCGTTTTTCTCCTCTAAGCTTGCTGAAATTATATTGCATATTATGTTTTTTGAGAAAAAATGTTCAAAGTAGCAATATTTGTTTATTTTGTCAACAAATTACATAAACAAATGCATTTTTTCGGCGATTTTCAGCGAAAGTAACCTGTTTTTTCTGCTGACCTAGCTAAAATTATATCGCCAATTATGTTTTCAGAAAACATTTGACTATTATTTATTATA
>NC_046657.1:163737577-163739340 GCF_010883055.1 Belonocnema kinseyi
ATACATCATTTAGAAGTTAAAAAACGGTAAGGATGCTCTGTAGACCGTATGTGTATTGTATGCATTATATGTATTATAAATTGTTGTATTATAAAGAAAACATTGAAAATATGCAAATTCAGTTGCTGGAAAACCGACAAAAGTTGCAATAAAACGTTAAATAACTAAATTTTTTAAAAAGAATGCAAATTTTTTTAAACAGGACGATGAAATTTCGTCTGTTTTAATACCAATTCAAGTTACGAATTATTATAATATCCAGCGCGAAACTCAAAAACCAAAAATCACGCGACCTAGGTGCGCTCAAAATCGCAAGCGTAGCGAGCCGTGTGCGCGCGAAGCGGCCAGATTTTTTCTTCATATTTGTTTATTAATAAAAAAATGTAAAAACTAATGCAAAAATCAGGCGCGACTACTCTCTTATCAATCGTATCAGCTATTTTTGCTTCAAAAATTTCTTAAATTTAATTTGTAAAACAGTTTTTATTTTTGTTGAGAATGTTTGGATTCATTTCTAGTTCTAACTATCCAAATAAAATTGACACGTTCAATTGAGTACTTATGATCTATGATGCGTGCACGATCGGTAATTAGGAAGTCTCGCAGAATTGCAGGTAATTTCAGAAACTCTGCATGAGTTCGGGAGGGCTTTCAGTAAATCTGAAATATCAATAGAACGGAAAATTCATTGACGTAGGTCTACCACTAAGCGGATAGGTGGTATACTAATACCTCCAGTTTGTTCAATACCAATACGAACGTGTAGAGTCCAAATCCATATTAATTTCAATCCCTTCGGCACACTCAGAATAGGGGGAAAATAACAAAATTTAGCTAAAAATTGCCTACAGGTGACAATTCTTGACAGGCTTTGAATTTTATATTTTTACTACACCACCGTGAAAAATAATTTATGTATTGTAATTAAATTTAATTATCTAATTATCTATTCTAACGGTACTAAAAAAATCACTGCAGACGTTGAACCATGACAACTCGTGGAAAAACGAAGCGAGAAACTTTAAAAAAAAAGCAAAAGATAAAAAATTGTTAAATTTTATTGTTAATTGTTATAAACCGATTGTATTAACAAATGCTCGACATTAAAGGTTATTCGTCTATAAAGTATATTTCTGACCTGAAATCGCTTGCTTTCATTGTTAGGATGATACGTGGATATTAAAATTTAAGATTGAATGTTATTTGTTTATTTTATAAATAAATTATATAAACAAATGCACATTTTGGCCATTTTTAGATGAAAAAAAACAGTTTTTTCTTCCAAGCTTATTGCAATTATGTTGCCAATGATGTTTTCTGAAAATATTTTTGCCATCTATTAATATTTGTTCATTTTATTCAGAATATTTTATAAAAAAATGCACATTTTGGGCGATTTCAAGCGAAAAAAAAGTTTTTTCTTCTGTCGAATTGCTTAAATTATTTTTTAATAACGTTTGCTGCCAAATTGTTTGCCACCCATCAATATTTGTTTATTCTATAAACAATTTATATAAACTAATGAGCATTTTGGTGGTTTTTAAAAATCACTTATTTTATGATTGTTTCAAACCACCTCGTTAAAAATGAATGAAAAAAACGGTATCATAAAAATACAAGACTACCTCTATTGTTTTCTTATCTCAACATAAATACGATGGGAAACGCTTTATTCTTGTCCACAAACACCTTAAATTTACATTTTTCGTATGATATGTTTATAAAATGAACAAATTGCGGAAAACAATAGCAATAATATATAT
>NC_046657.1:163739440-163755678 GCF_010883055.1 Belonocnema kinseyi
TTTGAAAATGCATTATTGTATTTGAGACTATTTAAACTACTGTGGAAATGTTGCAGGAAAAAATTTAACTTTTGGATTTTCCATTATTTTTTATGCTGTCGAAATTTATTTTTTGATTTATCAAGAAAATACAAAAAGTTGTTATGATAACCTTCTAGGGAATTTAGAAATCACACTATTCCTTCTCTTATCAGTTTTTCATATCGTCCTTTATTTGGCTAAAAGGTTCATTTTCGTGTTTTTTGGAATTTTGAAAATACTATAAATCTCATAATTTTTTATTTTATGAAAAAAGTCATCAGATAAATTGTTCGACTTTTCAAATACTATGAATAACCGTACAAAGAATTCTTGAATTTTGAAAAAATTGTATCAAAAATATTCAAGACGCGCTCATTTTTTGAATTTTTATCCATAATAGCTGGCTAACGAACTTAACCTTTATTTTAGGACACTTAAAGAGTGTACCAGAGGCTAATCTAATAAAATTATTTTTTTAAAAGTTATCGTGCTGACAAACAGACAGGCATAAATACATACAGACAGACGGACAGACATACCCATTCGTACTAACCTATTTTTCGGATTTAGGGGGTCTCAAAACGTTGACATTTGACAAAAACTGAGGGGGGGGGAGGAGTTGTTAAATTTTACTCTACAATTTTTAAAATGGGCTCACTTTCAGTATTTTTAACCAAAATGTCTGACTAACGAACTTGGAATTTAGCTTAGTACACTAAAAGAGTGTACCAAAAGCTAATCTAAAAGATTTTTTCAAAAGTAATTGTGGTCACAGACAGACAGAGAGACATAAATGTAGTTATAACGACAGACAGATAGACATACAGATAGATACATTTCTAAAAACCTTTTTTTCGGATTCAGGGGTTCTCAAAACGTGGAACTTCTGACAAAAACTAGGGAGGTCGAATTTTATACAAATCTAATACCATCTCTAATGAGAATGTAAAAATGATTTATTTGTTACGTTAAAAGTTTATTTATTATTTATTTGAAACGTTAAAAGTTTCATCTTCAATAAAGGATTTAACAGCTATTCTTTCAAATTCTTTTTGTCTGAAGTAAGTCATCTCCACCAAAAAATAAACACTATCTAACTTTTATTGCAAGAAAGTTGAATGGAATCATTTAAGTATTAGAAAAGTTTTCTCGTAAGATTAAAATTGCTTATATTAAAAACAAATTTAATTAACAAATGCAGCAGTTAGGCATTTTTCCACAGAAAAATTCATTATTTCGACATCAATTTTTTCTAATTAGGCACTTTATGATAATTTTAGAAAAAATCCTAATTTTTTAAATAATTTTATGATTTTTTCAAAGCAAATTAAGTAAACAAATGCATCATTTAGCCATTTGTCTACAGATTTTTTAAATCTATGTCAGTCTTTTTAATTAGCAATTTCATGATGATTTCAGCAAAATTCATAATTAGTTCATAAATTTTGTATTTTTTTAAACAAATTTATTAAATAAATACATTATTTAGGCATTTGTCGATGGAAAAAGTATTTTTTTCTATATCAGTCTTTTCAATTGAGATCTTATTGACAATTGCCAAAAAATTAAAAAATTGTTGACAAATTTAATGATTTCTTCAAATTTCTGAAGTTATCATAAAGTTCCTAATTTAAAAAGTTGATATAGAAAAAATGAATTTTTCTGTCGTAAAAGGCCTGATTACTGCATTTTCTCATAAAATTTGTTTATAATATGAACAATTATAATCTGAAGAGAAAAGTTTTTTGATATAATATTATCGCTATTCATATTTCTTGCAATCTAACTTGAAAAAACGTATAATTATGGAAAATCGTAGAAAAATGTTTTCAACAAATAATTTGTTTACAACAAAGTTTCTTGTTTACAGCAATTTTTTTCTTTATTGTATGATATTGGACCATCTTTAACTAATGTCACGCTATGCAACTTAGTTGATTCCAACAATTTTCCAGTTATTGATGAGCACCGGGAAGATCAAATATATAAAATGGCCATTCTTTCGTCAAATTTGTTTATTCATAAAAAAATTAAAAACCTAATTCAAAAATCAGACTTCAAAACTCTCCTATAAATTTTGTCAGCTATTTCAAAAAAATTTTCTACAAATCGGTCAAAATTTGTGAGCTGTACATTATTTTGAACTAAAAAATTCACTTTTTCCCCACTATGCGACGAACAGTGGGAAAAAGTAACTTTTTTGCTTCAAAATAACGTACCTTCCATACATATTGACCGATTTGGATGCAAAAAAAAAATGAAAAAAAGGTAATAAGATTTTCGAATAAGTTGCTGAGTTTGATTATAATCAAACAATTTTTTATTAATATCGTTCTTGTAAATAATATAAACAAATTTAATTATCGAATGCATTATTCCCCTCAATAATTATATTAAAATACAAAAGTTTTTGATAAAATTTATATTTTTTCAAACAATTTCATATTTTAATGGACAAATTTAATAAACAAATTCATTATACGGTCATCGGTCAACGGGGAAAAAATGTCTTATATACATATTTTTAGCAAGCTTCATAATAATTTTATGAATTTCAAGATTTGTGAACAAATTTATTAAACAAATGCATTATTCGAAAAATTTTGCAACAATTGACGTCTAATTCATAATTATCAAATGAACTTATTATCATTTTTTTAAAAGCAAATTTAATTTAAAATGCATTAATCTGGCATTTTTTATTTAAAAACTCGTTTTTTCAATGTCAGTCCTTTTAGTTAGAAATTTCATGATGATTTCCGCAACATTCATAGTTTTTTTTAGTCATTTTCTTTTTTTAACCCTAATT
The DNA here is from genome assembly GCF_010883055.1 of Belonocnema kinseyi. Classification (NCBI taxonomy): domain Eukaryota; kingdom Metazoa; phylum Arthropoda; class Insecta; order Hymenoptera; family Cynipidae; genus Belonocnema; species Belonocnema kinseyi. Next base: position 163,742,271 of record NC_046657.1, read on the forward strand.
GCTTTAAATACTCGTAGACAAAAATGGAATAAACGGGTAATAAAAGGAAACTAAAACGACTAAGATTTAAAAATAATCCTTTTCAGAAAAGATTCTTGAATCATGCATTTGTTTTTTAAATTTATTCAAAGAAGACATAATATTATTCAACTAATTATGAATTTTGCTGAAACATTGCGCAGTTCGAGTTCGACAAATACCAGAATATTGCGTTTGTTAATTAAATTTGTTATAGGAAAATACGATTATAAACTAATTATGAAAGTTGCTAAGACTATTATGACGTTTTCAATTGGAAGGATTGAAGATTTTAAAAATTGTTCCCCAGACAAATTCCCGGATAATGCATCTGTCTATTAAAATTTTTAAAAAATGATAATATTCATGAAAAATTTATCAATTTTGCTGCAATTATAAAGAGCTTCCTAATTTAAAAAAAATGGCTCAAAAAAGGAATGTTTCTTTGGAAAATAATGACTGAATAGTGCATTTATATATTAAATTTCTTTATAATATTACCAATAATAATTTTAAGGGGAAATTTCCTTTATTATAATATTATTTCCATCCGAATTTGTTTGGAAATGTATCTTTAAAAATGTAAAATTGTTTAAAATGATAGAAAACAGACTTTCCATAAATAATTTGTTTATAAGTTTTTATTTTATTTATTGGATCATAATGGAATATATCTGCATTATGTAAATCTATTGTACTTAGGGGATTACAATAATTTCCCTATTATTGACGATCATCGGGAACGGCAAATAGAAGAAACTGCGATTTTTGCGTATTATTTGTTTATTTAAGAAAATTAAAAAAGTAAATTTAAAAATCAGTTATGGCAGCCTTTTTTGAAAAATAAAAAGTTTTTTATTTGAACAATTTATTCTGGAGCTCAACATTCCTGTTCGATTTTAGTTTTTTTAAGATAAACGTTAAATAAAAGTTTGAGATTTTCTACTGAGCTGCTGGTTTTCTCTAAAGAGTTATAGAAATAAAAAATAAGAATCTGAAGTAAAATTAATTATATGTTCATTTTTTTTATACCTGTTACCGATGGTTCGTTGCTAAAATAAATTTTTGAAACAAATTCATATTTTCATTAATTTTCAACTGGTAGATTACCTTCTTTCAATGGAATCAGTTCTAAATTACTTGGAAAAATCCTTCGTTTATGATGATTTACTGATAACAATAAAATTCTTTTCTTATAAACAATTTTTAAAACAATTTATAACCTGACGAAGAAATTTATTGATTAAGAGACTTTGTTAAACAATAATCTTTGTTTATTTTTTACATTTTTATAAATAATATAGACTTTCGTTAATTTTCTACCCGCAATTTTTTTTCCCCAACGTACTTAATTTTCAGTTACTTGGAAAAGTCCTTTGCCTATTACACGTTACTAACAGGCAATAATGGTATATTTTATAAACAAATTTACATCTTGAATAAATCAACAAATGGATGTCACTTTTCCATTAAATCGACTGCCAATTGCACCGAAAATACCTTATCTATTAGAACAATTTTTCAAGTGATAATGTTTATTTTATCAACGAGCCAAAAATGTTTGGTTCATAAATAATTTCATTAAAAAATCCACTTGAAAAAATTTTGAGCTTTTTCAACATTAAATTCTTTAAATTGAAAAGAATTCAGGTTTTAAATTTGTTTTTATATTATATACAGTAAGTTCTCTTTGATAAATTACGATTATCACAAGAGAAGGATTTTCCAAAATAATTAAAAATTGGTTTCGTTGAAAAAAAAGTCTGATGGTTGAAACTGACAAAAATCTGCATTAGTTTATCCACTTTATTTAAATAATTAACATTTCCTAGCTGTTATTAAAACCTTCAATGATTTATGTATTTATCGCCGAATATTTTATAATTCTTTCTGATACAGGAACAAAATCTTTAGAGCTCTAAATTAATATGATATGCATTTGTTGATGAATTTTTGAATTTTGAAGGAGCAATTAACTCAATAATTTATTTTTATGAAAAAATCTCATTTTTTTCCGAAATTGCGTATCTTACTAGATATTATTTCTAAGAAGCGCATTTATTCATTTCTCGATGTAAGTTAAAAACGACAAGTTTAGTCAAAAAATGTTTTAAAAAAATGTTGTAGAACTTTTTAAAAGCTAAAATTTGTTCTTGAGACTTTTTGCTGTATTTTCCGTTATATCGCTTAAACTTTGAATTTTCGTTTTTTATTATAATATTTTTGATAAATCAAATCAAATGACAAGTCATATAAAAAATTGGGTCCAATCAATGTTTTTGGAATTCTATAAATTTTTAATTTCTTATCTAAGACTTTTGTCCGTATTTCAATTACTTGGATCATAATTTGAGCTTTTGTTTTTTTTTTAATTACATCTTCCATAAATAAGATGACAAGTTCTATTAAAAACAGCTGCAAGAAATTTTTATTGAAATTTAAAATGCTATGATTCCCTGCACAACATTTTGTCGAATTTCGAGTTGTTTCGCTCAAAATTTAAGTTTGTGATTTTGGGATAGTGGACTTTCCTATTCCTAGTATTTTTATGCATAAACCTAAAAAGACGGCTCAACTACAAAAATTAGCAAAGGTCTGTAAGTTACAGCATACATATCGGACCAAAATAACTTCAGGAAAAATCTAAATCTGAGTTGCTCATATTATATGGAAAATAAAAAATTTTAAATTCAATTTGACAGATTCAATATTTCGGACTAAACTTGACGTATAAAGCCTATCTGAGCTATTCGACGGTTAATAAAAATTGGTTGAAATGTAATTGGAGAAATTTGAAGGGACGCACAGTAGGGCCAAATGAGATGTCTGTGGACAATTTAACTTTTAGCACGAAAAATTCAAACGATTTAAATTTTTTTTTCAAATTAAAGCTTAGAAAATTTCTAATAAAGTTGTCGCAGGATATTAAAAAAAACTTGTTTAATTTGTTTTTATTTAGCAATGAAAATTCATTAAAAGAAATTTGGAAAATGATATTTTGTGTGAATTTATGCAATTTATGCATGAGTACGCAGAATCAGTGGGAAACTTGACTTAAATGATGTCCAGCAATATCTGAAATTTAAAAAAATGTGTACAATCTTTATAAAACAATTAATCAACCAAAGTTAGATTCTTAGTAAAAATGATATATAGCTAATTCAGATGTGTGTTTTTAAGTAAAGTCTGTAAAAAAAGTTCGATATGACTTATGAGAAAATAGAGACCACTTTTTAAATATTTAAACAAATTTTATTAACAAATTCATAAAATCGTCATTTTTAAATTGATTTGTTTTGTTTTTTAACAGAAAGTAAATAAATATATGGCAAAATTGATTAACAAATGCATAATATTGTCATGTTTCAGTCAACAAACATTTTTTTTAATTAACCTTAGATATGTTTAAAATACCTCTTGACATGATACTTGGTTAACAAAAATAATTTCTATTTCTTTAAACAAATTAAATAAACAAATTCATTGTTTTTCCATTTTCAACATATAGATTTCGTTTTTTTAGAGAAATGAATTCCTAGTTTCTTAGTAGTAGCTCTCTGTAGTTATTTTTATTAATACAGGAAAATTAGTAATTGTTGTTAAAAAATTTAATAAGCAAATACATAATTTGGACATTTTTTAGCAGGTACTTTTAGTTTCTTTCATACAATCAATTAAATGTATATAAACAATGGAAATTCACTGTGACATTTTTCTATTTGCTAACAATTAATAATTTTTAAACAAATTTAAGAAAAAAGTTATTCTAAGACTGTTTATTAATTGAAAATCCATATTGTTTTTTTTATGAAGTCGACTTCAATTTTTAAGTAAGGTCTCTCTGTTATGATACACAATTTTGTTTGGAGAAACATGAACGAACTAAAAGTTTGTTTATACATTGTTCATAATTTCAATAGCTTTTATGAATAATTATAAAAATAATAAAAATTGTCTGCCGGATAATGCAGTATCATAACAAAGAGACCTTGCTTAAAAATTGTAGTCGATTTCATAAAAAGCATTATAATGTTTCCATTAAAAAAAGGCCTGAGAGTAATTTCATTAATAAGTTTGTTTGAAAGTTATAAATTGTTGTTTAGCAGCAAAATATCTAAGTAAAGGCCCATTGGTTATACATATTAATTGGATTTTGTTCAATAAATTAAATTTATCTACTAAAACAAGGACAAATTTTTAATTTATTTATTATAGTTTTCAACAAAAATTAGTAATTGTTTAGTCTTAATAAAAAATAACGAAAGAGAGCTACTATCAAGATATTAGGAATTTATTTCTCTGAAATACTCTATACTTTTTGATAAGTCATATAGAATTTTTTTCCTCAGATTTTTACTTAAAAACATACATCTGAAATAGTTATATATCATTTTTACTAAAAATATAATTTTTTTCGATTACTTTGTTCATAAAAATTTTTTAAACATTTTTAAGTGTCTGAGACTGTTGGAAATCATTCAAGACAAGTTTTCCAACTAATTCTGTGTACTTTTGTATAGATTGTATAAATTCCCACAAAATATCATCTTCGAATTAAAAAAAAAGAATTTTTATTGTTGAATGGAGAGAAATAAAAGAGCGTTTTTCAAAATATGCATCGGCAACTTTTTTTTATAAATTTCATCAGCTTTAATTTATAAAAAAATCCAAAATCGGTCGAATATTTTGGGCTAAAAGTTAATTTGCCTACGGACACCTCATTCGAACCTACTGTAGGATGCCTCGTTGGAATGCAATCAAAATAATACTAAAGACGAAAAGCAGGTAACCAGAGAACCTCTTGTAACGATAATTCCTGCCAAGTTTATATACAACTTCGAGTGAGGTAACTTCTTTAGTAACAGCAACAATTTGAGAAAGACGGTTCACCTACTCGTGTTGCAATTAGTCGCGACAATAAGCCAGGACAGGCATTATGTGAACAGATTGCACACAGAAGCGCTGGCGCAGACTGACCTGAGTTTCCATAGTACTCTGACAGCCTTTGAAGGTACTTGATGGTCTGACTACATAATGAGTGTTTCTACTTACACGGTACTCTCCCCGCCGTCACCGACGCGTCGTTGCTTGCCTTCTCCCGAAACCGTAAAGTGTATCAAGCCATCTTGCCAGTCTGTTCAACGACCCTTTCTTCTACCACACCTCTCATCGCTTTGGTTTAGTTTTTTTTTTACTTTCATTTTATCCCTTCTTCACATTCTCATCATTTATGACTGAGGAAGTATTCGAATGGTAATTTTAAGCCAAATAATTAAAGATTAGAAAAACAAGTTCAAGAGAAGAATTGTAGCTTTTTAAACTACTTCTCGTTTTTCTGGTAATTATTTTTTGATAAGAATTGATATTTTGGTGTTATTTATCGAGAATATCATAAAAAAGTGCAAAATTCAATTTTGAAGCTACATCACGCAAAATATAGAAAAATTCTTAATTAGGAATGATAGCTTTTAATAGGTTTTGAGCGATCCTTACAAACCATTTTTGATAACCCTTGTTATTTCGGTTTAATTTATCGAAAATAATAAGAAAAGAAATCAAATTTTAAATCAAAGAACACAAAATACGGTGCGATGTTTGGAAGATCAATTATAGCTTTTGGAAAGTACTGCCAAATTTCTTGTAACCTTTTTACATTCTCATCTAAAGAGAAGGTATTGGTTTTATGTAAAATTTCAATTTGTCGGTTTTCATCAAATCTTCACGTTTGGAGACCCACTGAGTCAGAAAAAACGATTTTTAGGAAGGTGTTTGTCTGTCTGTCAGTAGTCTGTATTCTGTAGGCACGATGACTTTCAAAAAATTGATCAGAATGGATTCTGCTTTGGCACACCCTTTTAAGGCCTGAAAAAAAAGAACAAGTTCGTGAACTAGCTATTTTGGATCAAAATTCAAAAAGTGAGCACGTTATCAAAATTTTTAAGACCACATTTTTTCAAGATTTCAAAATTCTATGAACGCTTATTTATAGCACTCAGAATCTTAAACAATTTATCCCAATGACTTTTTTCTATAAAAAGAAAATCATTAGAGTTAGAGCATTTTCAAAATCCAGAAAAACAAACTAAAATGAACATTTGAAGCCAAACAACGCATGCTCTGAAAAAAAGTCATGAAAAGAAAAACGTTGATTTTTGAAATCCCTTGAAGATCGTTTAAACAATTTTTTCGATTTGGTCGAAAAGTTGAAAATTCTAAATTTGATCGTACCATAACTTTTTGAAACCACATTTTTTCAAGATTTTAAAATTTTATACACGGTTGTTTATAGTAATCAGAAACCCAAACAAGTTATCCTAATGATTTTTTTTATAGAAAGAAAATTATCAGAGTTAGAGCATTTTCAAACTCAAAAAAAAACTAAAATGAACATCTCAAGCCAAACAACGCATGCCATGAAAAAATTCAAGACAAGAAAAACGTTGATTTTTGAATGCCCTAAAAGGTGGTCATTACAACTTTTTTGATTTGGTCGAATAGTTGAAAGTTCAAAATTTGATCGTACCTTAACTTTTTGAAACCAATTTTTTTCAGGATTTCAAAATTCTATGAACCATTATTCATCGTACTCAGAAACTTAAACAATTTATCTTCATGACTTTTTTCTGTGAAAAGTAAATTATCAGAATTACAGTATTTTCAAAATCCAAACAAAAAACTAAAATGAACATTTTAAGCCAAACAACGCATGATGTAGTCAAGAGAAAAAAAACCTTAATTTTTTAAAGAAATACAAAATTATCATAAAAAATTTTTTTATTTGGTCGAAAATTTAGAATTTTATCGTACAAAAAATAATGAAAAATCCAAAAAGGCCGTTTTTTGGTCAAACTATGGAAGATACGAAAAAATTGAATTAATTAAAATTACGCGCCTTAAAAAGATCTACAAATTTTTTAAGGATCACTCTTCGATAGGACTAAAAATGTTTATTATTACTGTTCTATAGGATGCGCAGTTTTTGTTTATTCGTAAATGAATCAAACTAAAAAGATTAATTTTTTGACAAACAACGCAAGCTATGAAAAAAATAAATAGACTCATTCAAGTTTTTCATGAATAATTTTTTAGAGGACACTTAAATTTTTCTTTAATCGTAAGATATAACCTTTAAAATAAAAAAATGAAATTATTTTAATACATTTTCCTAAATAAATATTTTTTAAAACGACACAAGGTATGCACTAAAATTAAAAGACAAAAGTTGTTCATCCAAGAAGATCTATAAATTTGTTATTAATCATTTTTAAATAGGAAAAGAAGCTTTTCTTTTAATCGTAAAAAAAAATATTAAAAATAAAAAAATTAAATTTTTAGAATAAATTTTGGAAAAAGGACACAAAAGACGAAACAAATTTTAAAAAAAGTTTCTTTAACCAAAAATATCTATAAGTTTGTTATAAAATCTGATTAAAAAATATATATAGTAAACAAAAATCTGCCTGCTTTGCGGGCTCGTTCTTATAGCGCTCTGTATGCGTGGCTAGCAAGTTTGAACGCGCCTGTGGCGCGCGATTATTGATTCTCGCGCTTCACACTCGATGATGCATTCACCTCGCGATACACGCTCAGTCTTTGTGTTTGTAAGCATTTGTGAGCAATTTAAAAAAATTAAAGGTCAAAACATCCATAACTTCTATTTCGTGATTGAGAATCCTCTTTTGTCGAACCTCCTTCAGCTTTAACGAACACATTCTTATTACGAATCTCGTACTTCGCATTCGATTTTGTCGAAAGTGCAAACTTTTTTGCATTATTACATTCTCATTAGAGAAGGTATTAGATTTTTGTAAAATTTGACCTCCCCAGTTTTTTTCAATTGTCCATGTTTTGGACCCCCTGAATCCGAAAAACAGGTTTTTACGAATGTGTCTGTCTGTATGTCTGTATGTATGTATGTCCGACTGTCTCTCTGTGAAAAAAGTAATCTATTAGATTGCCCTATGGTACACTCGTCTATTGTCCTAAACTAAAGATCAAGTTCGTTAGCCAACCATTTTGGATGTAGATTCAAAAAGTAGCCACATTTTGAATATTTTTGAGACTACTTTTTTAAAAATTCTAAAATTCTCTGTATGGTTATTCATAGTCTTCAAAAAATTTAACAATTTATCCTTATGACTTTCTTCGAAAAGTTATGATAACAACATTTTTAATTTGATCAAAAGTTGAAAATTCCAAATTTGATCATACAAAAAAATTTCGAAACCACATTTTTTCAAGATTTAAAAATTCTGTGCACGGTTGTTTATGGTACTTCAAAACTTAAAAAATTTATTTTTCTGACTTTTTCTATAAAAAAGAAAATGATCAGAGTTAGAGCATTTTCAAAATCCAAAAACAAACAAACTAAAATGAACATTTTAAGCCAAACAACGCATGATGTGAAACAAAGTCAGGAAAACAAAAACGTTGCTTTTTGAAAGCCCTACAAGATTATGATAACAATTTCTTTAATTTGGTCAAAGAGTTGAAAATTCCAAATTTGATCGTACAAAAAAATTTTGAAACCACGTTTTTTCAAGATTTAAAAATTCTATGTACGGTTGTTCATAGTACTCAGAAACTCAAACAATTTTTCCCCATGACTTTTTTTTATTAAAAGAAAATTATCAGAGAAGAAAACCTTTGCTTTTTGAAAGTTCCAGAGGACTACAATAACAACTTTTTTAATTTGGTCGAAAAGTTGAACATTCCAAATTTGCTCGTACCAAAACTAATGGAAAATTCCATTTTTTGGTCAAACTATGCAAGATACGAAAAAAATGAAAAAGCTCAAATTCCCCCCCCCCCCCCCCCCCCCCCCTAGAAAGAACTACAAATTTATAATGAATCACTTTTCGATATAAGCTACGAAAAAAAATGAGACGAAAATTGTTCATCCAAAAAAGAGTGATAATTTTTGATAGGACACGTAGTTTTTGCTTCAGTCGTAAAAAATATCATTTAAAATAAAAATATTAAATTTGTTTGAAAAAGCGACGCAGGGTATGAACTTAAATTACCAGACAAAAATTGTTCGCCTAAAAAGATCTATAAATTTATTATTAATCATTTTTCTATTGGACGAGTAGATCTTCTTTTAATCGTAAAACATAGGATAAAAAGCGCAAAAATGAACTTTTTGAAAACAGCGCAGAAAAGACAAAATAGGACATAGGCTCCTATATATGACCCTATATAAGTTCCTATATTAGAATCTATGCAGATGCACAGTAGTTTGTATTTAATCGTAAAAAACAACATTAAAAATAAAAAATTACAAAAGCAAGGGAACAAGAATTAGTATGATTCAATTTTTATACATATTATGAATTGTAATGATATACATTTATTGAAATGATACACATTTCACAGCAGCTTAGAATACAATTTAAAGGAAAATAAGAAACGAATACAAAAATAATCATGATAAATACAATTTGCTTTTTATTTTGCAATTTTTTAATAAGTAATCCCGGGCTGAGTTATATAAAAAATGTATTATAATTGATATAAAAGTGTTGTGTATAATGTAGAAAAGTTTACCTGCAGGACAAAATTGACTGCGAAGCACGAGATTCGTGAAGATAATGTGTTAGTTAAAGCCAAAAGCGCTTTAACAAAAAAAAGTTCAAAATCACAAAATTACAGTTGTCAGTCCGTTGACCAAACGACAAGAAATACGTGTAAATGCTTAGAAGAAGAATTCTAGCTTTCCCGAATACCGATAATTTTTCCTAAACATTTTTTTATTGTAGCTAGAGCTACAATAACTTTTTCGATAAGACTTGATATTTTGTTTTTAATTATCAGAAATACCCGAGTCGAGATATAGGCCCTGCTTTAACACTCTTCAGGCTTATATTTGTAGGAGCTCTACCTTCCTGTACAGAATACAATTATTTGACGAAAAATTAACAAAAGTAGAACAAGAAAAAGACTTAGTGACATTTGCGTAATGTTTCAAATTATTCTGCACACGGTAACAAACATCCATTACATTTTATAGAACTAATCCTATACTAGAGAATACGCTGAGTAGTTTAATAAAAATTAAAATTGTCTTTATTTTACATTGCGTTGAACTAGTTCCGAAACTGTAGAGAACAGTTATATAAAATTATAACCGATTTTTCGCCACAAAAAAATAGTCTTTTGTATTGTTATATTATTACTATTATACTCTGATATTTGTTCACATGTTAAAGTACAGAATTATTTAACTATTACATAATCACTACACTATTTATAATCGCATGCTATGGAAGTTTTTATTTCCGCGGGGGTTCGAACCCTATAAATTACGCATTCTTAACGCCTAAAGACTCTCGGCTAGCCTAGCTTGAAGTATACAAAAAATCTGAAATATAACTTACAGCTGTGCAAGGCCATCTGCAAATTTTTGTGACCCATTCTGTAAAAAATATTGCTACGCTCATAATAATATATGTACTAAGATTTCAGATTTAAAATATTACAAATTATTATTGTGAATTTATGTGCTTAATAAAGATTTAAACATAGTCCAAAAATATTTCAAGATATTTTTAAAGATTTGAAAAAATTCAACATATATTTTCAGAAATTTAATAGATTTTAAAGTATTTTCTCAAATTTCCGAAGATTTCAAAAGATTTAACGGACTTTAGAGAATTCAAGAACATTATTTATATTTAAAAATTATTTTAAAATCTTAAAACTCATTTAAATTCTGCCGGAATTCATTAAAAATTGTTCAAAATTATACTTAAAATCCCTTAAATTCATTTAAAATATCGTGAACTCTTTTAAATAATTCAAAATCTTTTTAAATTCGATTACAAACTTGAAAATTCTTTTAATCAAATGACTCCCGTTCAATCCCTTGAAACTCATGAAAATCTCTTGAAATACAGAAACATATATTCAAATTAAATAACGATCCATCAACTCTTTAAAAAATTTTTTTAATTATTTAAAATGCTTCGTAATATTTCCTTTATAAACTTTCATCATTTTTAATTTAAAAGAATGTTCAAATGCCGTTGAATTATTTTGAAATTCATTATAATTCTATTAAACGCTTGAACATATTTTGTAATTACACAATAATACATAAACTCTTTATAAATTTCTTTAAATTTTTAAAAATAATTTGGAATCTTTAAAAAGTAATAGAGCGCAAAGGAAAATTGAAGAATATGTGAGAATGTTTGTGAATATTTTGGAATATTTTGAAATATCAAGAATATTTGAGGTTATACAGAATATCAAGAATACCAGGAATATTGAAAGAATACGTGTATGGCAATATTTAGTGAATGTACCAGGAAGACTGAAGTGATCAATCCCTCGGCATATAGAAATAAATTGGTTTAAAAATATTACATTTTAAAGAAACAATTATGTTGATTTTTGAAGGAAATTAGACTTTTTTCATGTTTTAAAATTTGAAGAAGATTGGTTGAATTTGGAAAAGTTTAATTAGCAATTTAAAAATTATTTTTTTTATTTCATTTGAGTATAACACAAATAATTGAAATTTTAAAGGCTTTGATCATAAATAAGTTTTTATATCACAATTTTTGGTGAATATAAATTTTGTCAGTTTAAAATGAAGTTCGAATTCTTTAAGCTTCAAGGTTCTAAGATATAATTTATTTCTTTATTTTTAATGTTTCACGTTTAAAATTATCACTTAGTTTAAAAGTTTGTTTATTATAATTCAATTCATTCATAAATTTTATAACAATTTGCCTAATTAGCTTGAAGTTCAAATCATAATTATGTTCTCTGGTAAAAATTTTAAATTCTAGAATTTTAGAAGCTTCAACTTTGAAAGTTTTAATTTATTTTTCAATATTAAATGGTCAAATCTTGGTCGCTTTGAATTTATAATTGTTCAAATTCAAAAGTTTGTAATTTTTAATTATTCAATTTCGAACGCTTTTAAGTACAAATTATTTTTAATTAGATAATCTTAAAATATTCAATTTTTAAGGTTTTGTCCTTGCCCTATTTTCTAAATTTTTAATCTGAAATCATTCAATTTTGCGATTCTTCAATTCAAAAGAAAATTGTGTGAAAGGTAAATCTATTTCTTCAGAATCTGTGGTAACTGATTTGGAGTTATTTTTTGTGGTACAGAAAAAATGCAATACAAAAGATTTGAATCGTTCTTACCGTTTTCTTTTGACGTTTCTTCTCGTGTGTTTGATATCTTTTTGGGGCGGTTTTGGATCTGAGTTCTTTATAATTATCTTTAAAATCTTAGCGCTGGTTTTCATTTTTCTTTTTGCTTGCAGCCACCAGATTAGGGCAAACTTCTTTACGCTTAAATCCATTTCGTTGTTATCACTTTAATATTTATTATTGAAAACGAATTAAACTGTTGCTTTCACAAACTGTGCTGATGGAATTTTAGAGAAAACAACAAGGGCGCAGGCGTAGAGGGAACGAGGCCACATATTTTCTGCGTTAAAATTTGAGAGCGTTAAAAGAAAATTGAAAAATTCTACGGAGAATATAGAGATTTAAATAAGACATAAATAAAACTCAAGAATATAGAGGAAAGACCTTCAATGTAGGGACTGAGGTTTATGCAGGAGCAAAATAAAATGAAAATATCTTTAGGAGTTGCTACGTAGAAGCTAGAAGAATAAAGAGCCGAAAGGTAGGGAAAATACTTCCACCTGGAGCGTCAAAGTAGGGCCTATATTTCGACTCGGGTACCAATAAAAAAAACCTAAAATTTTGAGATAATCTTCTCCAAAGACGTGGCTTTCATTTTGCGACTTTAAAAAATGATAAATCTTTAAAAAACCCAGCAAGAAACTTTGATGAAAAATCGTTGGAAAGCTCACAAAATTTCACGTCGAATGACAACTGATAAATATATTTCTGACTTTTTCAAACATGATATTTTCTACCGTTATAAATTATCTGCACGACCAACGCGAGCCGTGCAGAAAATCACTGCTGACATTAAAACGTGATAACTTGTTTAAAAAAGGAGCAAGAAACTTCTTTAGATAATCGTTGGAATTCTTATGAAATTTTGTGTCGAATGACCCCTGATAGAGCTATTTTTAATTTTTAAAAGGAATTCAACCCGTGGGATGACCACGAAAATCTCTGATTTTTCCTTAATGATTTTTAATTTCAAATCATTAATATTCAAATAATAGCATTTTAATCTTGTAATACGTTTAACATGGAATATTTTGTAAACGGAATAAAACAGTATTTCATATGCGAATTTAAAATTTAAAACTTAATAATATATTTAAAACAAAACAAATATATAAACTATTATTACCAGGTGTATACATATGAAACCGGTATTTTTTCAAGAAAAAAACACATTTATTTCAAGAGAATGATAACAAATATTTTATTCAAAGTATGCGCC
>NC_046657.1:163755778-163757449 GCF_010883055.1 Belonocnema kinseyi
TCCTCAAACGATTTCGGTGGTTTGCCGCGGTCAGCGTTTCTCACATCAAAATTGCCACTTTTGAACTTGTTAAACCACTCATTACACTGCGTTCGACCAAGACTATGCTCTCCGTAAGCTTCGACAAGCATTCGATGAGATTCTATCGCCGATTTACCCAAACGGAAACAGAAAATTAATGCTCCTGGTAAAGATGGCCTTTTAACAAAATTCTTAAATTTTAATATAACAGTTGAATATTCAACCTACAAAAATAAATTTTCAAAGAAAAAGGGGCATAGTTTATATTTCAATAAAAAAATTAAAGGTATACAACAAAAAAACAATGTTAACATAAAACAGATAAATTTTCTACAAATAGATATTTTCTACTCAAAAAAGAAAAAAGTTTATTTAAATTATTGAACCCACAAGCCAAAAGACAATTTTTCTCTACAAAAATTGAATTTTCAAGAAAAGAGTATTTTCCACTAAACACTTAAGCTTTCAACCAAACATATAAGCCTTCAATCAAAAAAATTAAGTTTTAACAATGTAGTTTAACTTTTATCCAAGTAGTTGTATTTTCCAGAAGATAATTAAACTTTCAACCAAATATATCAAAAATTGATTTTTTTCACCAAAAAATAACTTTCTACGAAAAAATGTAACTTTTAGTAAAAAAAAAGGATTTTTTCAACCAAAAAGTTTGAATTTTTAACAAAATAGTTGAATTCTTTGCAAAGTATTTGCATTGTTTTCTAAAAAGATTTAGTTATATACTAAAACAGATGAATTTGTAATAAAAAATACCTATTTTTTTGTAAATGGTACTTTTATCCAGAAAAGATTTCAGTTCATTTTTCAACACCAAAATATAAATTTATGCAAAAAGTAAATTTTTTACGAGATTTGTTAAATTTGAAATAGAATAGTATAATAGTTTAATTTTAAACCAAAAAGTTGCATTTTACAAGTTGTTGCGAAATCTGATTAGAGATTCTTTTATTTAAAATAAGATTGTTTAATTTTAATCCTTTTGAATTAAAAATGATATAATTTAAACTCCTTTCTAATTATATCGTACAATTAAACAAAATTGTAGTCTTAAATATTTCAATTGGAAACAGTTCTAATTAGAAATAATTCAGTTTTAATTCCTTTCGATTTTAAATGATCGAATTTTCAAAATCGTATTTGGAAAATATTTCATTTTGAACGTTTTGTATTTCTCATATTTTCGAAATTTTCTTATGATCTTAAATCAATGAAATTTGAAATTCTTATATTTAAAATAAAATTGTTTCATTTTATAAGCTTTAAATAAAAAATATTATAATTCCAAATTTTTTCGAATAAAATTTTCCAATCTTCAAAATTTAATCTAAAAGTGTAAAAATTGGAAAGCTTTTAATTAGAAATAATACCATTTGGAAAACTTGTATTTAAACGCTTTTCCGCCAGAGGCGCTACGAACGATGCCATCTTTTGAAATCCATATCTACGCGTCCAAATTTTTCAAAGGCAACATGGGAGTGGGTTCTCCTTATTCTATTTCGTGGACACAGCCTAGAAAAGCTGTCACACAAACTTTATACGAGGGTAGTTCAATAAGTCCTTAGAATGAAGTATAAAAACAATTTTTTTTGGGTAAATTTTTTTTATTTTTCAACATAATCTCCTTGGAGCTCT
>NC_046657.1:163757549-163798447 GCF_010883055.1 Belonocnema kinseyi
AAACCCTTTAAATGAAAATGTTTGATTACCGCTCTGACCTCGTTTTTTTCCATTTTTCTTAACGAACAATTTTTTTTTCAATTGGTTATAAAAACACGTAAAGTAGTGCTGACTGAAAACAGATTATTTGGAGCGATTCGCGCGCCATATGTTGGTCATTCTAAGGACTTATTTAACTACCCTCGTATTTATATCACACAGTTTCTAACAGAAAGGATTTTCAAGATATAATAAAGAGAGTTGTTTTAAATTCTCATAAATGTTAAAGAATGGGAATTCACATTTCTACCAAATAAAACGACAAGATTATTCTATTATTCTATTGATATCGGAAATCAATTCACAATAAATGTGGAAAACTTATTCAGCAAGAAAAGCGTCTGCATTCATTTCAAGGGTTCTTTCAGTATCCACTGAACATTCAAGCGAAGAAATCTACATTTCCTAACAACGAACATTACAGAAGATTTGTTAATGGTACTATTGATGTAAGAACTTAATTCAAAATAAACATAGGAAATTTATACAAGCAGATAAAAGTGATGGAATTATAATAAGGGATATTTTAGCACCCCTTATATTGATTTAAGCAAAAACATTGAAACTACTCCTAGTAGGAAAGGTCTTTGGATTTATATAAAGGATTATTGCAACAGTCATCAAAGATTGAAACTAAGAAATATACGTTTGCTGAAAACAAAAATCACGGGAGATTTTTTATTATACAACTGTTATCTGAAATCCATTCACAGTAAACTTAGGAAACGCATCCTCTCAAACGGAATCAATAGATTTATTTCGAAGGTGGTTTTAATATCCCTAAAAATTTCAAGCAAGAAAATTGAGCTTTCCTGAAAAGCTAAATCAAAGGATATTTTTCTATTTAACTATTGTGTTCCGCAATCACATTGCAATACATTTGGAAAAGAGCCTTTAGCATACAAAGTCGTTGAATTAATTTATAGGGTGGTTTTAATATCCCTTTAATATTTAAAAGAATAAATGTACATTTCCTAGCAGCAGAAATCACTGAATATTTTTTAGTTAGTGTAGCAAAAAACGAAATTTTTTAACAAACAAAGTAACAAAATACTTTTTTATTATACTATGGGTATCTGATAGCAATTCAAAATAAACATAGGGTACATTCACTAGCAAGAAAGGTCGTTGAGTTTACCCAAAGAATTTTTTAAATATCAACTAGATTCAAGCAAGGAAAACAACATTTCGTAACAACAAAAATCACGATTTTTTTAAATTTACTGCTGGATTCGGAAATTACATTAGAAGGAATTTGGAAAACGTAAGCTAACAAGGAAAGTCGCTGAAAATTTTTTAAGGTTGGTTTTAACATTCCTCAACAATGATAAGATGAAAATGGTTATTTTTTAACAATGAAAATTACTGTAGATTTTTAATGATACCATTGGACGTGTATGTCAAAAACGAATAATCTCTGTGAGTTTTTGATAAACAGTTTTTTTTTTTTTGGAAAAGCATGATCTACCAAACTTGTGTCTTTTTAAATTATGTTAAGATCCATTTATCCTCTTTTAAGGGGCAACACATTTAGTGGTACAAAAAAAGCCTAACTTTGACCATTTATTTTGGAGTAGGGAAAAAGTAATATGATTAATTTAAAAGGGTTTTTTAGACACATACTCAAGTATGAACAACATGTTTTGTTTTAATTTTGATGCAAAATAACGGCGATAAAGCCTGCCTTGAAAATCGTATTTTTTTAAAGCACCTTCACGGGAGTAAAGTTTTCTCGTAAGTATAAGACCTGGAACGAAAAACCAAAAAATTTGAAGTTTGTATACTATTGGCTATTAAACTACATCGATTTTGTTTAAAATCAAGTTTTGCAAAAAAGTGAACTCTTGAAGAAGTGCATCGACTTTTTGTAAAAAAATAAGCACTAAATTGTTCATAAAAAAATGTTATATTATATATAAAACGGCTGCGTACTTCTGTAGAGAATCCCATTGTTAAGCTACTGTTAAATATTCAAATCAATCCAAGCTATGGTGTTCACATAATATCTCCTCCCAGTTAAAAAAAAAGTGTTTTCAAGAAAAATGCGTTTAAAATTTCACGAGCACTTTAACCTTTGAAATTTGTGTTTACTTATAATCTCAGATAACTGTAGCATGTATATGCCCAACTTCACATCGTATTTATGATCCTAAAGTATTATTTAAGTCAAGAAAAAAAAATATTTTTGCAAAATCCTTTAATGGTGTTAACCCTTAATTTTGTTGAATTAAATTATTTTGCAATTCATGAATTTATTTGAATTGTATTTATTCCTTTGGATTCTATGGATTTAACAGAATTGTTCTAATTTCGTTAAATTACTTTTAATTCGCTACATTGAAAAAAATGTTTGTTTGAATCAAACAAACTATTTCTTTAATGTGGAATAAAACAAATGTTTGGTTAAAATAAATCTTCGTTTTCACTCATTTGTTTGATTCAAATAAATTTTTGGTTTGTTTAAATAAATCTCTTCTTTAAATTGTGTGAAGTTCTTGTTTACCTTAGACATATATTTGTTAAATTAATTATAGATTTTTTTCCAGTGAAGTAAATCTTTTTTTACTCTTAACCTCAAAATTGAGCATTTTTTTAAAAATAATGTATAAGCTCGATAATGTGTTTATTGTTAATCATAATTAGCGTTATGTTAAATAAACTAGAGTTAGAATTATATATATATATAAGTCTGACTCTGGTTTATTTCATATAACGATTATTATAATAGAAAAAAGACATAATTTAATTCATAAATCATCTTCATAAAGAAAGGAGGTTTGTATTAAAAAGGACTTACATCCAAAATAGTTAATTGTATCTAAAGTAAAAGTTACAAAATTCAAGTAGTTCCTAAACTAAAGATATTGCGGCCATTTTTCAATTAATTTATGATTTTACAGTAAATGAAAACCTTTAGAATAATACAACACGGAAAGAAGACCAATTTTAGGTTAGTCACTTAGGAATCAAAGGCAAAGCTTTACCTGCATAGCGGCACTTTGTAGTACTGTTATGTATTGTATTTTTTGTTTGAAACAAATAAATATTTTTATGAATATTGAATAAATGATTTTTGGTTTTATAAAACTATTGAATTTACTTAACCGCCTATGTTTTCAATAAAAATCTATTGAATTCCCCATAATAAAATGTTAATAAAAAATTTAAATAAAAAATTTGTTAAATAAGAAAATGTTAATAAAAAAACGTTAAATGTTAAATGTTAAATGTTAATAAAAAATGTTTTAAAAAAATGCCTCTGAATTTAGTTGAATTACTTCGAACTCCGACAATACTAAATTAAAACTTTTTCCATTTCTATGAGAAAAATTGATGTAGAAAAAAAATTAGGATGACTTTGTTTATTTCTAATGCCCCGGATCGCCTGCCTTCAAAGATAATTTTCCCTAATCATCTCCACTATCTGAACTGGGGACTAACGCATTCACCGCTACACTAAATTTAATCTAATCTTATGTCTGGAAAATAGATACGCAATTATAAAAAATAAAAATTATCAAGTCCTTTTTCACCAAATCTTACTTCGGTTTCTATCTTTTTTAACTTCACCTTTCCAGCCGGCTAATAATACTGAAATATAACGTACCAGACAATAACACTAAATCTTCAATCATATCCTTAAAAGTAATTGAGTACGCTTTTGTTACTAGCACTAGAATTTTCATTGCTGCACCTTTGAAGAAATTAGATTCATTTGGAGGGTCATTTTATTACTTGAATCGCTTCCATTCTGCACTCTTTATCCTACCGGAAAACTGCCAGCAGCTCGTCTTTTATTAGTTGCACTTTAGCAGATTGGCCGATTTAATACGATGTAGGGATGTACGTGTGCATTAGATAAGCAGCGGGTGCTCTTTGTCTTCCTTCTCGACACAATACCAATGCAAATGTCCATTTTGTATGTTTTCAGTAGCCTGCATAGTCCATGAATCCCAACCTGTTTCGATACGAAGTAGAGGCAAGAACGAGTTCATTGAAAACAAGTTACGAAATGCAGCGCATGCATGAGGCTCCTTTCGATCGTCCAAATCGAATCCGACTTCTGGCCGAATCCAACACCACATGAAAACGTAATGCAAACCTACTCTTCTGAATTGACTTTTATTGACCTCTAGCCAATTCTCCGATAGAGGAATATTGTGCCGTTTTACTGATACTCAAGGATTCGATTCTAAAGTCCATTAGATTGATCCGTTTCAGTAGGACTTCAGGTCCAATTTTTATAAGAAGCCTAATAAAGATAATCTAAAGTACAAAGACTTATTTATTTAGTACATGCCTAGGCAGATGAAACCTTGTTATGATTTTTATACGAAGAATTAGTCGGCTTTCCAACGACAAGCGGAAGATTGGCTAGACGCGTGTAGCTAACCCTTCTTCCTTTTGAGGGACCGAAACTTTGGCCTCGGATAGAGCGTGAAAGAAGGGTTACCAAGTTATAAAATTAATGTACACCAGCTGATCAAAACCGTCCGTAACGTAGGTCATCTAGTGTCATAATGACCTACAGACGCAGATTTGTACGTTTTTTGAAGTTTGAATCATTTACAATTTTTAAAAGTGTTTAGTGTACCAAAAAGATTGTTTGGTGCTGCTTGTTTGAAAGTGAAATCGGATTGATTATTAACTGAAATATAAAATATTCAGAATAGCATCAAGGCAGTACATTTTTTAGACTATGTTTATTTTGCTTGAATATTTTTTGGCAAGTTTCGATGCCCTGGAGTACGTGAACTTTATAAGTTGGCAATCCTTCTTTCACGCTCTCTTCCAAGCAGTATTTTTGCTTACTCCAACATTCTTACACGCGTGCACCTAACCACCCACTCGCCGGTGTAAAGCCGACTACTTACACCTGCACCTTACCTGTTACCCATCCAGAAATTACAGGCACATCCTTCTCATAGAATGCGTCACGTCGTGACGCTTACTTAAAATATTATCAAATATTCAAAGTAGGAACCGCCCGTCTAAAAAGAAGTTTTTAGGAGCCTGGTGAGAGGTTAATTGGAGCGTAGCATCCTTCCCCCCTTCTACTTTCTCACCTTTTACTACTTTACCTCCCCTAGAATTAATTCCCTTCATCTGACTTTCTCTAATTTCCCTACTTCCTGTCCCTTCATTTACATCTGTCTCCTCTACTTCCCACCCTCTTACTTCTCTCCCCTGCTTTTTTCGCCTGATCAACCTCACTTTGCCGCCCTTTCCCTACTCGCCCCTTCTTTATTTCCTCCTAATGTGCATTTGCTTCCCCACTTTTCATCTCTAAATATCCTACTTTCCTTCCTCTCCTTTTCCCTGCTTCTCCTCTGAAATTTTCCCCTGCATCACTCTCTTCTCTAATTTTCTTCCCCCCTTCTCGTACTCTAGTTTTCCTTCCCTGTATACGCCCACGAACCCATACGAAACCTGCTTCATTCAACCCTCGCTTACCTACTTTCCTTCTTCTTATTTCCCCTACACACTGCTCTCACATCCCCTACTACCCCACTCAAAATTTCGCCTACTTTTCCCCACTTTTGCTGAAATTTTTTTCCTTGCTTCCCCACGCATCGTTAACAATTCATCTTTTCTGCTTAAAAGTTGTATTATTTGATAGAAAATTGATCTACTCAGTTGAGCATTTAATAATTTGGTTTACTTCTTTTCGACTGAAAATTTTTTCGCTGTTTAAAGCTTAAGTCTTTTGATAGAAATTTGATTTTTTATGGTTAACTCTGCAATAGTTTGTTTGAATATTCTACTAGTTTGTTGAAAGTTAAACAACTTTTTTTTAAATTAATTTTTTTTGTAGAAGATTAATTATTGTAGTTAGAGATTCATGTCTTTAATTAAAAGTGGACTGTTTCAGTTGAAACTAAAACTATTATATTTTTTTTCAAAAGTTTTCTCTTGCTTTCTTTCTTTAACTATTTGATTTCAACTTGAACATCTTTTTTAAAACTACATTTTTATTTTTATTTATCTTTTTTAGTTTCCTTTATTCATCGTTTTAGTCCGGAATGTAACTATTTTGTTGTGAATTAGTGTTTTTTGTGATCAACAATTAGTTATTTTTAATGAAGATTTAGCTATTGCAGTTTTACTAGGAAATATATCTTTTGTAATAAAAATTTCATTATTTTTGGTTGTGAAAATTTATTTTTTTTTTGAAAATGAAATATTTATTAGTTGCAAATATAACTATTCGCTTGACAATTTGAAATTTTGATTGAAAATATAACTTTGTAGTAGAAAATTAATCTGCTTGCTTGTGAATATCTTCGTAGTTGAACATTGCAGTATTTCGTGAATAACTCATTTCGCTTATTGAAAATTCGACTATTTTCGTAGAAATTTGTTTCCCTTTAAACTGAATAATCTTTCTTTATCAAAAATTCGCCTTTTTGGGTGGAATTCGATTGTGATGGATTAAAAATTAAAATATTGTTTGGTAGAATTGTTAACTATTGCATTTTTTTGTTAAAAATTAATTTTAACAGTTGAAAAATTAACCACGTTATTTTTGGTTAGAAACTTTTCTTGTTTAGTTAAACATTTAACTACTTGTTCGGAAGTGTAACTATTTTGTTAAAAATTCATTTTTCTTAAGCAATTTTTATTCAAATTTTGATTTCACAAGAAATAATAAAAAATTCTATTTTCTGGCCAAAATTTTCAAGAGACGACAAATGATAATTCAAGAAGTAATATGCAATCAAAAAAATATATACTAATTTTTCATTGATTACTTTTGGAAAAGACGTGTAGTTTTTATTTTATTCTTAGAAACAGCATTAAGAATAAAAGATTTAAATTTTTGGACAAACGCCATAAGCTGCCAAACAAATTAATAAGACAAAAGTTGTACATCCAAAAAGGAGCTATGAATTTGTTATTAATTATTTTTGGACATGATGTAAAGTTTTTGTTTTTTCGTAAAAAACATTACAAATTTTTAAAAAACATTTTGAAAAAATGTAAAACGCTATGAGAAAAAATGAATAGACAAAAGTGTCTCATAACAAAAGATCGAAAACTACTCCAAATTTGTCATCAATAACTGTTGGATAAGACGCACAGTTTTGTTTAACCGTAAAAAATAAGATTAAAATAAAAAATTTAATTTTTGGAAAATCGACAAAAGAGACGCAAAAATGGAAAGACAAAAGCTGTTTCACCATAAAATATTTATAAACATCTTATAAACTCTTGTTATGAAAATATATTGAAAATATGAAAATGAACTTTTTGGTAAAGGACACAATAACATAAAAAATGAACATATCAAATCAATGGGGAAACGACACAAGTTGCAAGAAAATTTGTAATAACAATTTTTTTAAAATTAGGATTTGAATTAGGACTTTTCTTGAATTATAAAAATAAGAAAATGGAAACGTTTTTTTTAATACCCACGCATATTATGAACTGTAATAATATAAATTTATTGAAATTATATACATTTTTGACGGTAAGTAAGAATAAAATTTAATGAAAAATAAGAAAAAAAAATTAAATTAATCATTAAAAATGTAATTTTACTTTATTTTGCAATATTTGAATAAGCAGCTCCAGACCGAGGCGCATAACTAAATATAATATGCATTTGATATAATAGAGTTGAACAAAACGTAGTAAAGTTTGGTTTTGGGACCAAATCGAGTGAGAATCACGAGATACGTGATCAGAATGTGTTCGTCAAAGCCAAAAGAGCTTTCACAAAAGAGAATTCACTGTCATCAAATTACAGTTGTCTATTGTTTGACTCTTAATTATAAACGGTCTGTGCACAAATATGGGAGAATTACAAAGACTGACTATTCAGCACTAGGTTAATATATTATCGAGCGCGAAGTGCGAGAACCTCCAGTCGCGCGCGCAGCACACAATAAAAATACGCCGACGGCAGCGACCCGATTTTATTGAATATTAACGTAAAAAAATAAAATATTTTATGTTAGGTTTAAATACAAAATAAGAAGTTGAAAGCGCTTCGTGTCTATAGGCTCTTTGAAAGAAAACAGGTGAAGACTCCTGGCTGATAATTCAGGTACAAGAAGAAAGGAGAATGAAGAACTACAAGTTCCAGTTTGAAAAGAAAAGCCTGAGGGTACTCAGTGGGTTATTTAACATCGCTTGACGTTACTTAGCCTTCCGAATGAAAATTACGCCGTTCGGATATCGAAAATCGGCAAAGTATTGCAATCAGATCCAATTAATTGCATCTTTTTGATTTACATATACCCTCCGGAAGTAGTCACGTAAAGTTATATCTGAATGCTCCTAGGTAAAGGGTAACCATCCTTCGGTATAAGATATCCAACTTTCTACAGATAGAGTCGTTATATCTCAGAGACTCCTTTTCCGAGAAAGGGATAGAAAAATAAAAGAAAAAAGCGTGGATCGGAAAAGTGAGAAGCTGGAAATAGGAAAACGAAGACTAAAAGTCACAGCCAGCAAAGGTGACGCTGATCGGATTTCAGAAATCTGCAATGTACACGAGAACCGCGCTTTAGTCACCCGCGATTTAATCATTCCTAGAACTACTGGCGCTTGCAGTTTCTCTGGGGGATGAGAAAAATCTGTTGCGAATATCGCTTTGGACGTGCCGCAGTACGCGAATACTCAATCGAGTATATTGCGCAACATTATATATTCTAATTGGAAACGGTTCTGGCAGCCCTCACTGTTTACGTTTCGATTCCCTCGATTTAGTTACAAGCCTATTTGCAGTCAACCTTCGAAATTAATTTGATTATTTGCAACACTTTGATTTGCGTGACCTTTTAGAAGTAGAGATGTAAAATTACATCGATACACTCCTAGGTAAGGAGCAATCATCCGCGGCAATGAGATATCCAACTTTTTATCGAGAGACTCATTTTATCTCAAAGTCTGATTTTCCCTCATCGGGGGTAGAAAAAGGAAACGAAAAAGTATGGGTCGGAAAAAATGAGACGGAAGAAATAGGAAAACGAAGTAGCGCACAGTTCAGTAGGATGAAAGAAAAAAATTAGGTTCAAAATAACTGGTAGCTGGCAATTCTTGACCGATTTTGGATTTTTTAAAGAAAAATTCAGCATTAAATGTTGAAGAGATTTATGTAGCCTGCTTTTTTATTTTTTCTAAAACTTTTATGATATTGCAAACAGTGAAGAAAAAGTATATTTTTTCGCTTTTTTTGTTTTACTTCGTGAGAAAAAATTCTTATGATGAGCATTGCCAGACTTTTTGCACAAGGGTGGCTGAAACAAAAAAAAAAATGATATTGTGAAGTTGATTTTTATAAACAAATTAACTTAATCATTAGTCTGCAATATGGATTCTTCGTTTGGGAAGTAAATTTTTGCGTTACAACTACTTGTTTTCATCGAAAACATAATACTCGATCCTAAAAATTTGTCATCATATATTTTTTAATAATTTTATAAACAAAATAATGATATTGTGCACAATAGTGTGTACATTGAAAGGCAGAAAGAAATAGTTTTTTCTCTTAATGTTCCTCGAATTAAAAATTAAGTGATGTTTCGTGATAAAAAATTACCATCCAATATTTTGTATTAATTTTATGAACAAATTGTATAAGCAAATGCCCAGTCTGGTCATTTAAAGACAGAAAGAAGTCGCTTTTTCTCTAATTTTTTTTTGAAATTATGTCGCAAGTGATGTTGCTTAATGAAAAATTATCATCCGATTTTTTTATAAGATTTTATAAACAAATTATACGACAAAATTTACAGCTTGAGCGTTTAAAGATCAAATGAATACTTTGAGGCTAGTTGCCAAGAAACGAATGTTTTCTACCTTTATACAGCCGTACAAGGTATATGTTTATATAATTTGTTTATGAAATTATTTACAAATATCTGATAATAATTTTCCATCACTAAACATCACTGGCGACATAATTTGAGAAAATTGGAACAAAGCGACTTCGTTTGGCATTTAAATATCCACACTGAAAATTTATTTATATAATTTGTTCATGAAACTAATAAAAAATATGGGATGATAATTTTCTATTGCTAAATATCACTTTCGACATAACATGACGTAATTAAACGGAAATTTTGATTTCTTTTCGCCTTTAAATGTCTATACTGGGCATTTGTCTATATAATGTGTTCACAAAATTTATGAAAAATATAGGATGATAATTTCCCATCATTAAGCATCACTAGTGGCATGGTTCAAGGAAAATGAAGCAGAAAAAAGTATTTCTTTTACCTTTAAATGTCTACACTGGCCATTTTTGTATAGAAATTGTTTATGAAATTGATACAAATTATCGCATGATAATTTACCTTCACTAAACATCACGAGCGACATAATTTATGAAAATTGTAGAAAAAAAGCAATTCCTTTCGGCCTTAAAATGTCTACACTGTGCATTTGTTTATATAATTTGTTCATAAAATCAATAAAAAATGTCAAATAATAATTTTCCATGACTAAATATCACTGGCGATATAATTTGAGGAAACTTAATAGAAAAAGCGATTTTTTCTGCCTTTAAATGACCACACTAGGCATTTGTTTATACAATTTGTTTGCAAATTGAAAAAAATATATTGGATGATAATTTTTCACCATTAAACATCACTGGCGATATAACCTGAAGAAAATGAAGTAAAAAACGATTTCTTTCTGCCTTTAAATGTCCACACTAGGAATTTTTTATATCATTTGTTTCTAAAAATAATAAAAAATATGGGATGAAAAATTTTAAGATTAAGTATTATTTTTTCGATGGAAGCAAGTCATCTTAACGCGATAATTCACTTTGGAAACAAAGAATCCATAGCGTAAGCTATTTGCTTAGCTAATTTTTTTATAAGAATTAACTTAACAATGTCATAATTTTCTTGCTTTTAAAAGCCCCCGTGCATAAAGTCTTGCATGCTGATCATAAAGCATTTTTGTCACCAAGACGAACAATAAAAAAACAAAAAAAATCGAGTGTTTTTCACTTCTCGAGTTAAGATAAAAGTGTAAACAAAAAAAAATAAAAAGAAAAATCTGGCCACACAAGGAAAATGTCCCCGTTTAGGGTAACCAATTGTTTGTTTATATCAATGAGCAAACAAAATACTGAGAAAAAATGTGCAAACTGTGCGGTAGTAGAAACTTTTCACGTTTCATAAGATTTAAAATACTTTTACAAGCAAAATACGCTGCACAAATCTTTGTATTGGCCCAAATTAGGACATTTACTTTGAGTCTTTCCTAAATTAAATGCTAAATTTTTCTTAAAAAATATCCAAAATCAGTTAAGAATTGCCAGGTACAGGTTATATTGTACATCGTTATTTGATTTCATCCTACTGTGCAGCGTGGCGTTTCCTTCCAAGTGAAGTCGGCGACGATTCTTTCCCTTTTTATATTTAATATTGCCTTTTCAAAAAAAGTTGAAAACGTATGGCTACTAATTTCGATAAAATAGAAAGTTAAATGAAGAAAACGACAAATCCCAGCCTGAAATAGAGAGCCTGAGGACACTGAGTGAGTTATGCAACATCGCTTGACGCAACTTAGTTAGCCTTCGGGTGTAAATAAATGCTGAATGGATATCGGAAATCTGCAAATTATTACAATCACATTTGATTAATTACAGAACTTTGATTTACACGAACCCTCTGGAAGAAGTCGTGTAAAGTTTTATCTAAACGCTCCTAGGCAAGGAGCAACTATCCTCGGGAGTGAGTTATCCTACTTTTCACCAACATATTCACCCTATCTTAAATACTGACTTTCCCAGATCGGGCTAGAAAAATAAAAAGTCTGGCCCGGAAAAATTTATTAACTGGAAATAGGGGAAGGAAGCGGCGCATCGTTCCCTTCTGAGTAAAGACGGCGCGACGGCGATTCTGCCCCGTTTTATATTCAATATCGCGAAAACACGTCGCCGATGGTATGCTATTTCTGAACTTGCAATAACCAGCTGCCTAACACTTGGGAGTCCCCAGGCTGCATATTGGAAGACGGAGTCACTCGCACCCCACCCCCCAAACCTCCTCCTGCGCAAACATTTCGAATGTCTTTAATATCCACATAACCCTTAAGCTAACGGGTGAACGATTTGAAATAAGTTTCGAGGTAACATTTGATATTTAGAGCACCTTAAAGTCAAATCGCAACTGGATACTGTGACTCGAGCTGGGTAATGGAACTGGTATCACATGTATGTCACAGAAAATGAAAAGAATTCGCCAATACGGATCAAACCCTATGATTCCTACAGTATCTTTTTATCCGAGTCTCGAAACCTTTCATACTCCTAACGTGCTTCAACATTTTTCTAGATGAAATAGGTCATACTTTCAGGTATTGTTACACCGAATCCATTTCAAATCAAGCATGCAGTACAACTTTGAATCACAGGACCATTTTCCTCTAAAATATCTTCCTTTTCGATGAAAAAAATAAGACACGCATTTTAATATTGTGTGAACAAAAAAACATTTTCGCAACGTTAAAAGTAATGAATATTACAAGATATGTGGCGGGTGGATCGCGTGACTAGATTCCTACCTTAAGGCCATGTGATGAGTGGGTCACGTTACCAGATTTGTACTTTACCGACACTTTTTTTATTTTCTAACTTATTTTAATACGAAGCGCCACATCGCGTTGAAAATTCGGGATACTAAAGAAGGAGCAATAAAAATGGTGGATCTAGTACTAAATTTGTATAATTATGAAAAATTTTTTTGTTGTAAATAATTTTTTTTCTTTTTTCATAATTATAAAAGTGTAAGACTAGACCCGCCTTACTTATTACTTCTTATTTATTATCCTAAATTTTCAGCTCGATGTGGCGCTTCGTGTGAAAATAAGTTGGGAATTAAAAAAAGTGGCTGTAAGGTATGATTCTAGTCACGTGACCTACTCGTCACATGGCCTTAATTAGACTTTATTTTTTCTGAACTTTTTTCCACAGGAAAAAACACATCGAGTTTAAAATTTGAAATAAAAAATAAGAAGCATTAAGGAAGGTGGTTCTGGTCCTAAATTTTAATAATTATGAAAAAAGCTAACAAAATTATTTACGAAAAAACTTTTATTATCATTACTAAAATTTGGGACCAGGACCATCTTTCTTAGTTATTCATTTTTTCTTCCTTTAAAATTTTCAACTCAATGTGGCGCTTCGTGTGAAAATAAGCTAGGAAATAAAAAAGTGTAAGTTAGGAATCTAGTCACGTGACCAACTCACTACATGGTCTTAGATTTTTTTTCTTGAAGAAGGTCCAGCTTTCTCTTCAGACTTTCATACCTTTTAATCTGATTGAGATATTTAAGTATTCTTTCTTGTATCACGCAAGGGTCATTCTCCTCCTTAAAAATCATTTGGAAAATAAAGAGAATGAATGCGGCTTTTGTAAAAATATTTAAAGATGTGTTACCACAAATGACTAAAAAATAACCATACATTACAGATAAGTGACAAAAAGGTATCCAAATATTTGAACATTTTTGCGATAGCGAGATACCTGAAATTTGTGGTAGATCATGAATTTTCCATTAATTTTTGAAAAGTTGTGGATTTCTTCCGAAAAGGATTGTATACTTTGAACAAGAATGTCTCATAATTTATGATAATCAAAATTTTTCAGAAGTCCTTGATATTTTTGGTCCGTTTTATCATGAATTCTAATAAATTTTAATCAATCCAAAGAATTCTAAGAACACAGACGTATTTTCAAAATTTTAATTAATTAAAAAATTGTAATGAATTCTAAGAACTTAAATCAATTCTAAGAACTTCCATGAACAAAAGAATCCCAATAAATTTATTTTTCAAATTAAAATAAATCCAAATAATTTCTCAGAGGTTTAATCTGTTCTAACAATTCTAGGATGTTTTTACATTGGAATTTTACAATTAAAGGACAACTTAAATTTAGTAATTATAAATTCTCTTTTTTAAAGCTCCATCGGCTTTTACGAACACATTCGCATCACGTATCTCATGAGAAAAAAAGGTAAAAACCAAATTGTCAGATCTAATTCCAAAACGTGTTTTTACCAAACATTTCATTGTTTCTTGTGTCTTTTTGTACAAAAATTAAATTATTTTAAATCTATTTGTTTACGATTAAGACCAAAACTACGCGTCTTTTCAAAAAATTAATAATAACATATTTTTTAGATGATCAACTTTTGTCTATTTATATTTTCATAGCTTGTGTCGTTTTTCCAAAAAAAGTAGATCTTATTTTTGATATTGATTTCTACGAATAAAACAACAACAACGCATCAAATAAAAAAATAATTCATAAGAAATTTGTAAATATTTTTTGGATGCACAATTTATGTCCATTCATTCATTTCCGAATCTTGCACAGTTTGACCTGAGAATGAAACTTTTTACTGTTCATTATATTTTGTGGGATAAAAATTTAAATGTTCAATTTTTCAAGAAAATTCATAAAGCTGTCATGATATTCTTGTCGGCATTTCAAAAGGCAACGACTTTCTTTTCTTGACATTCTTTGCGTATTTTTGGCTTTTTGGCTTATAATTTTCATTTTTCTTACATTCTCATCAGAAAATGTATTAGATTTGTGTAAAATCTATTAGTTTGGACTTTGGTACACTCTTTTAGTGTCCTGAGATAAAGATCAAGTTCGTTAGTCAGATATTTTTGATAAAAACTCAAAAAGTGAGCGGATTTTTAATATTTTTAAGACCACTTGTTTTAAAATTCAAAAGTTTTATGTACGGACGTTCATAGTATTCAAAAAGTCGAATACATTATTTTAATTACTTTTCTCATAAAATCAAAATTACCAGTTATAGCATTTACAAAATTTCAAAAAACACACGAAGATAAACATTTGAAGCCAAATAACGCAGGATATGAAGAAAAAATGTGAAAAGACACATTTTAATTTTCGATAGCCCTACAAGATTATCATAAGAATTTTTTGAATTTTTGCGAAAAATTGAAAATTTAAGTTTTGATTGCACAAAAAATAATCAAAAATGAAAGATTACATTTTGCGATCAAACTATGCAACATAAGGTGAAAAATGGTCAACATTGTGACCCAAAAATATATACAAATATATTTTAAAATATTTAAAATATGAAATAATAAAATTGAATAATTTTTTTGTAAAACACGTGGTTTCAGTTTTATTTGTGGAAAATAACATTAAAAATAATGGAATTAAATGTATGAAAAAACCACACAAGACAAATTAAAATAATTATCAGGGCGTATGATCGAAAATGTAGCTACACAATTTCCTTTACCAATTTTTTCATATGACAGGCCGTTTTTTTAACTTTTGGCATACAAAAATGTACCAGTTTTTTCCTGAGTATCCAAAAAGGCTTCTTCCTCATTTCCATTTTTAAATTTAAAGCAAAAAAGCTAAACAAATGATAATTTAATGTATTAAAAGCAGACATTCTGAATTAAGGAATGTGATGCGCAACTATTCTTAAAAAAATTTAAAATGTAGAAGTTGAATAGGTTTAAGTGAACATATTCAAAACGAAATATAATATTTAAAAAAATTATTTGGAAAAATATTAAAGAGAATACATACGAATTTGGTCAAGTACCTCCGAATTCAGGGTGAGTTTTAAAGACTTTAAGATGAATAAAACAAAAACTTTTAAAAAATCTATCGAATGAATAGAATTGAGCTAATTTAGAAAAATTCAAAATAATTGCGGATAAATGAATGATAATTCAGGATGAATTCAACATAAATTGAAAAACTATTTTCAAATTTCGTCCAATCTTTGAATCCCTACATCGTATGTATAAAGTTCAAATCATACAAATAACAAGAAAATGAAACTACGTCAGTTTTATTAAGAATTCATGTTATAAATTATAATAATATTCATTTATGGGAATGATATGCAATTTTAGAGGTAAACTAAAATAAGAAGCACGAGATACGTGATTAGAATGTGTTCGTTAAAGCCGAAGAAGCTTTAACAAAAGAGAATTCACAATCACCAAATTATTGTTGTCGATGCTTGGACCTTTAGGTTTAAAAAGTCTGTGCAAAAAGTCAGAGCGCGTAGCGCGAGGTAAATACATTATGGAGCGCCAAGCGCGAGAACCAACATTCGCGCTTCCTAGACCCGCTCAAATCTGCGAGCGAAACTAGTCGCGCGCGCAGCGCTCGACGAGAGTGTCCCCGCCAAGCGGGCAGATTTTTCATTTTTGAATTGATATTACTCTGATGTATTTTTTCTCCGAAAAAGGTCATGATGATAAATTTTTCGAATTTTCGAATACTATGAATTGAATTTTAAATCTTGAAAAAAGTGGTCTCAAAAATTTACAAAATGCCTTAACTTTTGAATCTTGACCTAAAATAGCTTGCTAACGAACTCATCCTTCTTTTTACCCACTTAAAATGTGTACGAAAGCACAATCCAAAACGAGTAGTCTTTTGAAAGTTATCTGTTATACAGACAACGCCGACAGGCAGACACCGACGTAAAAAATATTTATTCTGATGTTGGGGGCCTCAAATTATTATTTGGCCTAATTTGAGGAATTCTTTGTTCCAAGATTTTATAAAGACTAAGAATTTTAAATCTAAGAAGTTTAAATTGAATTAAAATAAAATTTAAACCCTATTTTATGTCAAATAATCAGGTTAATGAATAAAATTCATAAAAATAAAACCGAGAACCCAACGACCAAATTTGGACAACCACCATAAAATATTTCTACTGCAACTTAAGAAAAGATCATCTTTAAAAAAAAATTTGAAATAAAGAGATTTTTTTGTATAAATAAAAAAGAGGAAAGAAAAATGAGAAGGCAACCAAACGAATTTTATGTTCTGTCATTTTTTATTTCTTTCTTCCTTTTTATTTTTATTATTATCAAATCAAAATAAAAACCATTTGTAAATAACGAAGTCAATAATATTTACTAACGTATCGGTACTCATAAAGCACTGTTATCAAGATAAGGAAATTTGAGCAAGTAGGGACAGCAAAGAAACAGCGATGATTTTGATACCTTTGTTGCCTGAGAATTAAGTGAATGTCAAATTTTTATTTTTTTAATATATTTTATTTTTTTATTTTTGTCCAACATTTTTTATTTTTTTTTCGATTTTTGATTAGAAGGATCTTTATGGAAATTATGATAGGAACATTTTATGGCGGTTGTCCAAATTTGGTAGTTGGATTTTCAGTTTTATTTTTAGGAATTCTATACCTTAGCTAAAAAAATTGAAAACTACAAATTTGATCGTTAAGTTCATGTTCTTGAATAAAGCACTCTTTTTTTAATATATAAAAAGTGTTTATTCACATTTAATATTGGATGGTTAAAAAAAATTAAATTTTAATCTATTCTAAATTGAATTTCCTAAATTTTAAGTATGCGTGCTTCATTCAGATTTTGATTTAAACACTAATTGAATCTTGGACGCATGAACTCTCAAATGTCCATCCTTCGAAGCAAGTCAGCTGGGACCAAATCGTCTTTTTGTATCCTCTTAGCAGTATCTACTAAAACGTTTGCATCGTGACAATATTAAAGGCTCATAACTCAAATTCCCTGGCAGTCCTAAAATAAACCAATTAGGGTGGCTTCTATAAGCGGATATTAAGATCCTTAGATATAACGGAGAGGGATATATCATACCTTACAGCCGTTAAACATGGTTGAGAAACTATAGACGCCAGACACGTTAGAGGTAGGGGGTGGACTCACGAACAAGGCATGAGAAGGGTAGTGGGACCACCCCCTTAGTACACGGTCGGCTTAAAATTTAGGAATGTAACGGGTGCCTGTAATCCACGCTTTAGCTAACCAAGTTGCAAAGTGGTTCGTAATCGCTTATGCCACAAGGCTTCTTTCCGGGCAGCAGCTTCATTGTCAAAAGTTTATTCAGCTACAAACACCAAGAAGAATATTTTACTATCCAATTCCTTTGCCATGGAGGGTTTCCACATTTATTAAGGAATTCCTTCACGTGATCAAAAACCGTGTCGAAAAGGGAATCTTCAATAAATTCAGTCGTTATCGTTCCTGATGACCGTTATCCATTATGCAAAAGGTCTAATCACCAGCACCGGAAGAACCTCTAACACACGGAATTCACCGATTCGATCCCTGCTATCGCTTCTTTCGGCCCGGAAGGACTTAGATAAGGGAAATATCCTAGGTATTGCATATTCTCCACTACCGCCTTTTTTCACAGATATATATTTTTTTTCATGATGAACCGTTTACAGATGTTCCATTCTTTCATAAGCTTTTTTTCGTGAAGCTATAAATTATATTTTGCTAAAATGTTCCGAAAAAAAAGACACCAGTGCCAGGTATTATTAGCCTTTCAGCCACTTCAAGAAGGCTGGGATCAAGGATAAAAGTTACAAATCTCAACCATATATTTCTGCAGAAAATGGTCTGTTCCTGACCGAATGAGATCTTCCGACTCCCATCTACTAGAGGCAAGTGGCCGGGTAAGTTAGACAGCTGTGTTGGTGTATATAGGTATCGCACTGTCACTTCTACCCACCGACTACATTACGATCGTCGAGTACTCCAGTTTATACAGCAGCTCCCGCAAAGTGGCCATTTTCAAATAAACTTAATTCAAGCAGATTCAACGTTTTGAGAAGCAGGAATCCCATCAGAAGTTTGAAATTTTTTTTCTTCAATTATTTACGTTTGGGCACAATTTAACTACCACCGGTCCAAGTAAAAGACAAAATCGGTCCATCCGATTTCACACCGTATCATTTTCTACAAGTTAATTATTAAAACATACAGAATGAGGAGGACAAACTCCGCAAGCGACACGAATTATAATAAGGTAGGCATGTGCCAGCAAACTTTTGAACCACCCAAGCAATTTGTAACAATGGCAATAAGAACGGGGTTTCAAGTCGAACGAGGATTCCGGGAATGCAGAGAGAAGTTCGATAAAGATAATGAGTAATAGGCTGCTTATTTTCCAAGTTCCTCTAACTCACGAGCAAGTGGGTTTCCCGCTGGAGGGAGGGGGGAAGACCAGGGTGGGCGGAAGTACTGGAAGATAATACTATTAATTTAGCTCCAAGAATCATAAAATCACCGTGAAACTTTAAATTGGATATTTTATCGGAGAATCTCTCTCTGTCCCGCTCTTCTTACAAGAATATTAACCCATTTCACTTTTTCTACTTCCTTCTTTCAAACGTTCATTGCACACACAGAACCTTTTCAATGTTCGCACCTTTCAGCTAGATACTGACTTCAAAAGCAAAGAGTCAATTCCTAATCTTCTTAGAGAACTCTTCAAGCAAACTTTGAAGAACATTTTTCCTCCTGTATGAAGTTTCATTGAATGTGCTCCATGTAAAGCCGTGTAAAATTTATTAATGAATTTAATGGCCTTTCCCTTTGTAGAGTTTTCATGAGTACGAGTTTCAAATATTCGCTTATGCGCACTACTCACCCCTCTCTACCTTATACCCCTCCCAAAACATTCTTCCCCCCGCCACTTATTACTTCACCATCTTACGTTTTGATAAACCTATCCCTGGCCCCTTCACCCACCCCCCGACCGCCCAGCCCTCCTAAATTATGACGCTCTAACCTTATCTTATCTACCCCTCGCATTGCTTCCCCTCTAACCTTTTCTTTCCTTTAAAGGTATCGTTCCTCTTTAATTAACAGCCAATTCCTGTTAGAGAAATCTCTTACTTACAAACTCCACACTTTAGATCTCCCTCCTCCATTAGGTCTTCCCTCCATACTATGGTATGATCTATCCACCATCCTCAATAACCCTTCTACCACTCCTTTCTCATACAAAACCCAATGGAATTAGTAGGCTGAAGTGCATAATACTTGTAATTGTCTAATTCTTTCGTTAATTTCACTACCAACCCTCCCTTACTTTCGTCCGCACGCTCGCTCCTATATTACTCATTTCCTACCTTTGCCCTTTTCCTACTTTCTTTGATATACTTTCACTCTCCTTTTCTTAATAACGAACTCCATTTATAAAAGCTCCCTCCCCTTTAGGCTCTTTACGACCTTTTACCTATTCCACTACTTGTCGCCCCTCTCACATAAAACTTTTAAATTATCTTATAAAATCCTCATTTCACTGCACGCCACACCTTCTCTTTCCTTATAAGCTCTTTTCCGGTTTTTCGTAACAGTCAATTTCTATAAGAAACACATTTCACCTGACTCCTCAACTCTTTGTGGCCACCTCCTCCCTACAACCTTACCTACCAATCTATAGAACAGTCTGTACACCCTCCGTAATAACCCTTCTCCCGTTCTTTATGCCTACATCACAATGGAACTAATGGGTAAGATACAAGATATTTATATATTTATAATAATTTTGTTCATAATATTATCAGCCTTATCTTACTGCTCTCTTACTCGTCATTTTCCACATTACTCTCTCCCTCCATGTACCTTCTCGTCTGACTCTTTTTTATACTTTCTTCTGCAACCACTCCTCAACTCCTTATCCCATTCCATCACACTCCGCCTCTACCACATCATGAAGCTTTAAAATTATCTTATGCACTCCTCACATCGCTTTCTGCCTCACTTTCTCCAATAAGCGATCACCCTTCTTTACGCAATAGCCACCCACCTTCTTTCATCCTTTCATTTCCTTCTATGATACGGTATGTCCACCCGCCCTATTATTCTTTCTATCCCTCCTTTCCCTTACACCACAAAATAGAACTTGCTGGATAACGTACAAAATATTTACATTTTTCTAATAATTTCCTTCATGACACTATATGCCTTCTATCACTTCAGTCTTTCTCGCCCTTGTGCCGACAGTACTTCTGTCCTCCTTCCGATAGTAATCACTCCCCCTCTTTGGCTTCCCATCGAACTCTATTGTAAACTTCCACTCTGCATTCCTTAATAAACGACTCTCCTCATCTTACCCTTCTGCCCCATCCTCCCTTAACTCCTATCCTGACTCTCGTTGATTCTTTATCTCCAATTGCCGCACTAACCCTTATTCTTCTACCCCTCTACCTCATTTTTATAATATAGAAAAAGATAAATGAATTTTAGTGAACAAACTTTAAAGAACTCTTTTAACAACAATTTTATTATTCGAAAAATATACGCATGTGAAGAAACCTTCTGGATTTTAATATTTTTTCTTGATGAACAAATACTTTCTGAAATTTTACAATATTACTGGGAATAAAGAAAGTAGTTAAACATAAAATTTCATATCTTTCATCAACAAATTTTGCAAATCATTTCGTTATATCTCTATTTTGTAAGAGTAAAAAATTATATTGCGCACAAGAATGTTCGTTCGATAACATTTTGATATTATTTATTTTATTAAATCTTATAATTTTAAGTTAGTTTTGTTGAGGAATTAGAAAATTAAATATAAATCAATTTTATCTGTTTTTAGATCTTCATTGTAAAAATGCATTTGAATTAATTTTAACATTAGGATTATTTAAAGGCTATTTCAATGGTAAATCTTTAACATAAAGGAAAAAATGTTGTTTTTAAGATATTTAACCTAAATGCCTTGAATGAAAGGTATTCTATAATTTTTCCCCACAAAAAACCCCGATCGCTCCAATTAATATTGTTTATCTAATTTGTTTATTATTATTTAATAACAAACTTTAGTTTTTTATAATAAAATTTAATTCAAAATGCTGCTAGTTTAAATTGCACAACTTTTTCTACAGAATTACATTACTGGTGGATAGTATGGAATCACCAACCGGACAAACAATAAAAAATTAGCTCTCAGTTGGAAAGGTGACAGGACCGCCTACGATACAGATAGGATTAGTTTTAAAAACCTTATAAGGGATATTAAATTCAGTGTTAGCTGAGCCCTACTTGAAGTATTTTAGATTTGGGGGTATTCAATTATCTCGTGAGAAATACAGAAATAAAATGTTGATTTTTAAGGAATTTTGTATTTAACTTTAACTCTTGCTAGAAAGAAATAAACATTATTACTTCATGAATTTGTTAATATTTTACAATTTTTGAAAGCTCAAATGAAAAGTAAAACATTAGGATTATTTTTATAAAATATTGAAATAATAAATTTATTTTCCTAGCCCCTGCTTAGGGTTGAAGTTGAAGAACAAAATTCCTTTAAAATAAAAACTTAATTTAGTCTTTCGCATGTGATTAATCAATACCCACAAGGCGGAGGGTATAATATTTTGAATTATGAATCACAAAACTTAGTATAGTAGCCTGCGAAACACTTGGTGAATATTTATTGTCCGATTTTCTAGCTGACTTTTAATATTAGGTTATGATGTATTTGTGTTCGATAAATAATTGCCAATTCTGAAGGGATGTGACAACTTTCTTCCTCGCGGTCTATGTAAGAAGATGACTTTCAAATTTTCATTCTAACGTGCACTGAAAATTCCTATTAATTTAACAAAAAAGCTTAATGGGCCTAAAAAATGTGCATGTAAGATATGAAACTATAGAATCGATCGCGAATTTTAGATCACCATTATGAAGATTATTAATTAGATAAATATTAACTAGTTAAATTAGGGAAACTATGAATTATTGATAAAAAAGTTTAAATCTTTTTTTGATTAACAATTTTGTCTATTAATTTTTTTTAATATCTTGTATCGTTTAAAAAAAAAATTTAATTTTTTTATTTCAGGGTAATTTCCTACGAAAAAGTGGAAAACTTGACTCTCTATAAAAAAAATATTCGTAACAAATGTGTAGATCTTATTTGGTTGAATAGATGTTGACTTGTTTATTCTCGTGGCCTGTTTCGTTTGCAAACAAATTAAATTTTTCTATTCTAAATGCTGTTTTTTACGAATGAAACGAAAACTACTTATCCTCTTGGAAAGTAATTGATGAAAAATTTGTAGACTTTTTTTAGGTTCACAATTTGTGGCGACTTTTCTCTTCTCGTATCTTGCTTTGTTTGACAAAATTGTTTTTCAACAAAATTCATAAAGTTATTAAGATAATTTTATAAATTGTTGGCATTTTTGTGAACTATGAATGGCTGTCGATAGAATTTTTAAAGCTTGAATAAAGTATTTTCAACAATTTAAAAAAAGTTATAATTTTTTGTATTTTAATTAAAAATGGCTGGTTAACGAATCCGGTAATTCTTTTAGGTCCCTCAAACTGTGTGCCGAAGCACAATCCAATCAAACTAGTCTTTTGCCAATTATCCGGTATACAGACAACTACAACCACAACAACAACGACGATGACGATGACGACGGCGCCGGACAGACCGACACCGACAAGAGTGTAAAAAATTTAATTATTTTCTGGATAAGAGTTCCACTTTTAACCAAAAAAGAAGACGTTTCAACAAAAAATTAATTTGTAAGCCAAACAAAATATAATAGATCACATTTGAGCTTAAAAATAACTAAACGCAAAATAAAAAAAAACAGATGAGCTTAACCAAAAATAAATTTTCAATAAAATTGTTCAATCCTCAACAAACCAGATTAATTTTCCTCCAAATAGTGGCATCTTAGCAAAAAAGATTTTTACCTAAAGAAATTAATTCTAAATCAAAAAGGAAAAATGAATTTTTGACCCAAGATACGAATTATCAACTAAAATTATAAATCTTTATTCAAAAAAATGTATTTTCCACAAAAGTTAAATTTTAGTTGAATAATAATAGTTAGATTTTCAATCTAAAAGGGTGATCTTTCAACCCAAAAAATTAATATGAATAATATATTAGACATCAATTGAAATATCAAATGAATATTAACTGTGTGTATTAATATGATTTTTAATACAAGCATATTTTCTTCTCTAGCTTTATTTTCATTAATTATTTATCAGAAAAATTAAATTTTGGTCACATTTGTCTGAAAAATGGCACTGCAAAAAGATTCTTTAGTTCAAAGAAAATGTTGATTATATCTTAATAACAGAAAAATGTTTTAAATCAGGTTTTCTGGTAAGACAGATATAAAATTCTTATTATTAATTTATTGTACATGTATTTTCATTAGTTTTCATGCAATGGCTTCCTCCTAAATATTATCTTTTCAGTTACCTATTTTATTATTTATTAAAAAATTCAACAAGGTTGTTCAAAATTCATCTATTTTTTGTAGAAATTGAATTTTTCTCAGAAAAAATTTTGGTTTTTCGTTGAACATTAAAAAATTTTGTTAGAAAGTCATCCTATTCAGTCGCTTTTAGACAAACGTTCAACTGACTTGTTGAAAATTCACCTATTTTTTTTAGAAAATTTACCCCTTGCTTTAAATTCATATTTTTTGTTAATACGCAAACTGAAATTCTTTTTGGATAAAAATCCATTTTTTTACAATTTTTTTTTTTTGATTTAAGGTTTCATCTGTTTTAGTGGAAAGTTCATCTTTCCTGGATAAAAATGCAACCGCTTAGTTCAAAATGTTTCTTATATTCTTAAGGATTCAACTATTTTTATTGAAAATTTTTGTTGTCAAAAAGTATTTTTTCTAATGAACGTTTATCTCTTTGGTTTAAAATGTCTTTATTTCGTCGAAAATTCATCTTTGTTGAAATTTCAATAATTTTGTTGGAAACTGATCTGGTTTAATTATAAATTAAACTGCGTAGTTAAAAGTTGATCTATTTCGTGGACAATGAGTTTTTTCAGAATTAAGGTTTATCTCTGGATGAAAATTTAACTATTTCTTTAAAAATAAAGTTGTCGTAGAAAATTCATATTTTCTGGTTGAAAATTCAATTTTTTTACCAAAAATTCATCTTTTGGCTTACAGCTTTAACAATTTGGGTGAATTTTTGTTTCTTTCATGGCTGCAAAATCTTCATTTGTTGAAAATTCTTCTTCTAGGCTTTACAACCAATTTATTTTGTATGTAATTTTATCTTTTCGGGCTGGAATATCAAAGTAATATACATTTTTGTAGAGAATTATTCATTTTCTTTGGTATAAAATGAATAAATAACATTTTTGATTTTTAAATTTTATCCTAAATATTGTTCTATTCCGTTTATAAAGGTTCATGTCATAAAGGTTCATGTCATCATGGCAAAGGAGTGCGTATGTGCGAAAGTCGTTTGACTGCAAGCGACCTTATCATGTCTGCTTTACACAGGTGCAGTAGCGAGTTTTCAATGGGGTTGAATAAAAAAGAAATTTCTTTATTTTGAAGGTACTTTTCATTAAATTATGAAAGTTCTGTTGAAGAAAAAGTTTCTCTTGAAAGGTGAGCAAAGCACATGCTATTTGAAAGAATATATAATGAACGAAAAGTAAAACTAACAGCGAGAGACGGCGACTTAACTACAAGACAATCTCGGAAAGATTGAAGGAAAAAATTTGGTGACAAAAAGGCTCTAAAAGGTCGTTAACGTTAATGCGCGACGAGGGTTTCGCGTAATGACTTCAGACTCGTCGAGGTTGGTTTAGAGCATAGTGGTAGGTTCCGGGCGGAGAATGTGAGAAGACAAATTGTAGGTTTATCCTGTTTCTCATAGTATACCCGTGTCATATTACCGCCATCGCTTAACGACAGAAGCGCGAATGTAAAGCGTCATCCTCAGCAAAAGGGATTTTTTAAACTTAATGAAAAAATTGTCCTTAAAATATTCATCAACTAGAGACCAGGTCTCGGATAGTAAAAAAAGTCATCAGATATTAATAAACTTTCTAGAAACGATCTGCAAACCTTCTGAAAAAATTAATGAACTCGATGCAAGCATTCTGAAATGGTACAATACACTTTTTTCCGATGATAATTACAAAAATTTTATAGATGATTAACAAAAATATCTCAGATGACTTAGAAGCTATCCCTGCAAATCTGGGAACTGGGAAAAGGGATCTCGTGGACACAGCCTGCACACACGCTTGCGCAAACACACGATGCGCGTGCGCACGAGTACGTGTGTTTCAAGTTTCTCTTCGAGCTCTTGAACCCTGTAAGCTCTGAGCTTATAAATTACACTGAAGCTTGAATTTAAATACGATTTTGGGCATTACTTGCAGTGGCCTTCTACATCAATCTAGACAATTCAAACCTAAGCAGCTAGAGATGCTTGGACGATTTCTGTTCGATTTGGACGCAAGACGCGATCTAGTGCAACTAATGAATTCAGCGCACGGATCTATTGCTGTTTTGTTTCTTTCAGTCCAGCGTGTATATGAAACATTATTAGAAAATTTGATTTTTGCGCCAAAAATCTCGAAATTTGTCCATGCATTTCTCATATAGATAAGATTTAATACTTGATTTGTTTCTCGTATCCGAAATCTAGTTACAAGTTCGCTACTTTTTTTAAAACAAATTTGTTCCTATTAATATATATTTAATTTTGGAATATGACGAAAGTACATATTACATTAATTTCTTTAAAAAGAATGAGGAAGCAATGAGGAAAGGAAGTCAAAAGTCGTGATAGGGATTTGATTTTAAGATAAAAGGTCAATTTTTTCATTATTTTTGGCAATTTGGAAAGTGGAAAATTAGGCAATCCATCACGAAAAATTATAATGTGCCTTAATTAAAGCTATAACCGGCGACTTACATATGTCATAATTCTTTTCAATAATAATTGATTTTAGGTTGTTTTGTCTCAAAGATAGATAAATTCAAATTACTTTAAAGCATTTAAGAAGGCTTTAAACGATTTTTGGAAATCTCAGCAGACTTTTTATCGTTTCAAATAATTTGAAGGGATTTTTAAAGAATGCAGAAAAGTTCAATGATTTTCCTGACATTTTAAAGATTTTTTAAAGAATACAAAAAGGTTTATGAATTTTCAAGAGGTTTTATAACATTTTAAGGCAGTTTAAGTGATATTAAAGAATATCAAGCGACTTACTGAAAGGTTATTCAAAAAGTATTTAATGAATTTTAAGAGATTTTTAGGGTTATACAAATATTTTAAAGGAATTAAAAAGAACTTAGAGAAACTTTATCTTTATTTAATCTTTAAAAGATTTGAAATTATTTCAAAAAAGTTAAAGAAAGTTCAACAAATTCAGAGAACATTGAGGATTTTCAAAAAATCTTACAGGTTTTTTATAAATTCAAGTGATTTTAAGGAATTACTACGGGCTTGACGGGATTTTAAAGTACATTTACAGAGGATCTAAAAATAATTTAATGAGTGTCAGTAGCTTTAAGGAATGCCAAGCGATTAATGGAAAAGTTATTTGAAAACAATTTAAGAGATTTTACAAAAATCCAAGATTTTAAGGGGTTTTAAGAGATTCAAAGGAATTTAAGAAAATTTAAACGTTTTTAAGACATTGAAATTATTTTAGTCAATTTCAAGATACTTTTAAAAATTTTGAATGATTGTAAACAATTTTGAGAAATTTGAATTTAAAAAACAATCACGGCACATAATAATTTTTCTTGATGGATAGTCTAAATCACATACTTCCCAAATTGCCAACAATAATTTGAGAAATTGATGTTTTATCTTAAAAGCAAAACGATTTTACGATTTTTTACTTACTTTGGACTAAAAAAATAATAGTGTTCAAATACCTATGTCCAATGCTTTGCAGTCTAGTAAGTGGAAAGGGGATATAGATTTTAACGTCACCGACCGAGTGCGACGTAATTCCTTAAATTTCCTGATTTCCTTGAATTCGTTGCATGTGCTGGAATGTACAGAATTCCTTGAATTCCCTCAATTTCTTTTATCCTCTGAATTCTTTAAATCTCTGGAATTCTTCGAATCCATTGAATTCCTTAAATTCTTCGAATTCT
Organism: Belonocnema kinseyi; assembly: GCF_010883055.1. Lineage (NCBI taxonomy): Eukaryota > Metazoa > Arthropoda > Insecta > Hymenoptera > Cynipidae > Belonocnema > Belonocnema kinseyi. Next base: position 163,785,312 of record NC_046657.1, read on the forward strand.
TAAAATTACTTCAATTCCTTAAATTCTTTGAATTCTTGAAATTACTGGAATTCTTAGATTTCCTTGAATTCTCAGCACTATCTGGATTCCTCGAAGTTTTTGATTACTTCAAATTCTCTTACTTTTTTAAATTCTCTGAATTTGCTTCATTTCTTGATCATCTTGAACTTCAGGAACTTACAAAATTCGTCCAATTCCTTGAATTCTCTGAATTCCTTGAGTTACCTGAATTTCCTGAACTCCTTGAATTCTCAGGATTCCCTAAATTCCCTGAATTCTTTTAATTCCTTTAATTAGCTTAATCCTTTGAATTCGGTAGTCAAGACGAAGCATTTTTATTCGGGCAATTGAGAATTTTAGTTCAAAAAGCGCTTACAACAGGCAAATTCATGTGAAATGATGAAAGGAAAAAATTAGTAAAGTTTTAGTTGTTCGTATGCAAGTTAAACTCTGGAAACCGTCGAATTTTGTGCTGGACTAATCATTTCAATTTACCATGGAACTTGGCCACAAGCAATGCCTGCGCCACGCCAAGATTCATACAGAAGATAATCAAACATCAGCGATTTTTTCCATGAAAAATAACCTGGAACTTTATAGATTTTTACGCTTTAACGGCCAGTTTTGCAGCTAAGAATTCGAGCAAAATAAATGTATGCATTGCATAAAAGTGGACTGTCCCGCATCTTGCAAGGTGGTTTTAAGCTATTGCACATTCAATATAAAGCGAGGAACATATAGAATAAAACAAAAATTTTTTTTGCGAAAATCTGTCATAAAGAGACCATACATTGTTTCTGAGTCTCTTTAGAATTTTTAATAAGCGGGATTAAGGCTTTTTCCTTTAAATGATAACAACCCCTGAAATCAATTGATTTCAAAATAAAAAATCACCTTCACGCTCGATGATGTTGTTTTCTCACGCTTCGCGCTCGATTTTGTATTTATCTCGCGCTGGGCGCACGGACTTTTCTCTCTCATCACGTATCTCGTGATTCGCACTCGATTTTGCCTAAAATGTCTAATTTTCTACATTATGCTGAATACTTTTATATAAAATATAATACATTTTTTATGTACCTCTGTCTGGAATTAGGTATTTATATTTTGCAAAATAAAGTACAAGTTGTGTCCATCATGATTACTTTAATATTTGTTTCTTATTTCGAATTAAATTTCATTCTTAGCTGCGCTGAAGCATGTATCATTTCAATAAATTTATATCATTACAATGCATAATATACATAGAAATTGCAAATTTTTTTTTTTATTGTCTTCTTCTTATAATTTAAAAAAAAATTGTAATTTGTTTTGTACGATTAAAAAAACTACGCTTCCTATCAAAAAAGTGTTCATAAAAAATTTGTACATTTTTTTTGGTTGGACAAATTTGGTCTCACTTATTTTCGTAGCTTGTATCGTTGTACTCAAATATAATTTTTTTATGATAAATCTTGTTTTTCAAAAGTAAAACAAAAACTACTTAACCTACTAAACTCTAATTCCTGAAAATTTTTATATTTTTCTTAGGTGCCTAGTTTTGTTCAATCTACTTCTTTTCGTATCTTGCTTTTTTTATAACAAAATGGAGTTATTGCCTTTTCACTCGTTTTTTTGTGAGTAAAATTTGAATTATATATTTTTTAAATCTAAATTTGAAAAATTGTGTAAGCAGTATTGTAGGGCCTGAAAAAAGTAACGTTTTCCTTATCATGACTTTTTCGCTTTTCACACTTTTTTGGCAGAAAAAATTCATTTTTTGTTTGGTTTTTTTGCATTTTGAAAATCTCATAACTTTGGTAATTTGTATTTTATCCAAAAAAGTAAAGAAGAAAAATTGTTCGCATTTTGGTCAACTATAAATATATGTCGAAAGAATGGTCAAATATTCAAAAAAGTGGTCTCAAAAATTTTTTAAATGCTCTTACTTTTTAAATTCTCTTCAAAAAACGCTAGCCAATGAACCAGTCCTTTCTTTACATATGCTAATAAGGTAAGCCAAAGTGGAATCCAATCAAATTATTCCTTCAAATGTTACCATGTATACAGACTACAACGACAAGAACGATAACAACGACAACTTCAACGAGAACCACAACGAGTACAGACAGACATCGACGTAAAAACTATTTTTTCTGACTCAGGGGGTCTCAAAACGTCGACATTTGATGGAATCCGCGAAAGTCATTTTTCACATAAAACCAAAACATTCTCATTAGGGTGAGAATGTAAAAATACTTGTTTACTTTTTTTTTGTTATGCGAATAAATCGGGAGTGTAAAGGGTAGAAAATTTTGAAAAAATTTCTATTACCGAAATAAATAAACCATAAGATTTCACTAACCAATGCCAGACAGGTATATTATTTTTAAAAAATACTACCAAGTGAGCACGGTAGTTAGTCATCGTTAGGACGCCCTAAAGATATGGACGTCTCCATGCTCACTAGAAAACTCAAAGAAGATTGATAAGGTAAAAGTATGAACAAGTAAATTCAAAAATGAATTTTCATACATCTTTAATAATATAAAAGGAATATTTTCATCAAAATAGCCTTCAACATATTTTAAAACTATATTTTTAAAAGCTAGTACACTCCATTCCATTGGGATTAAATAATTTTAACGATTGAAAAATTATTTTACTTAGATATAAGGGACCGCCCTCATATATACCATTTCGTAAAGACATACACGTGCACATTTAAGTAGCGACAGCTCTACACATTCCCAGTTCCGCAAGCGGCATCTGCGCACGTGAACAGCTCTGCAAGTGACATCCGAGCACATGCACACTTTGTCAAGCGACAGATGTGCACGTACACAGCCCTGAAAGTGACATTCGTGCACGTGCAAAGTTCGGCAAGTGACATCTGTGCAAGTGCATAGTTCGGAAATTGATATCTGTGCATGTGCACAGTTCGGAAATTGAGATGTGTGCACAATCACAGTTCTGGAAGTGACATTTGTGCATGTGCACATTTCGGCAAGTGAAATCTGTGCACGTGAACAGTTGAACAACTGATACCTGTGCATGTGCACAGTTAGGAAAGTGTCATCTGTGCACGTCCAATTTCACAGGAACACACCTGTGAACTTCTACATTTCGATGTGCAAAGTTGTCTTTATCCCTATTTAAAAGTCTCATTGTTTATTCTGCAAACTAAATTTTCATTATGTTAAAATGTTTGTAACAATCGAAACTAAAACTATCCGCTTTACGACAAAAATTTAACTATCACAGAATCCAGAGTACAGACTGCAGACAAGAAAATGGTCTCTTCTTCATAGAGCATCATTGCAGCATCTCGTACGACAAAATTATTCTTTAATGTTAATTGAACGGTTTATTCACTTGTATGTTAAAAAATAGTAATTTTCTGAAGATTACGCGTTTTAACCTATGCTAACTATATACTCACAAAAAAGGAGACATTTACTATATTCGGACATTGTATCTTCTGTTGTTTCGTCACCAAAAATTACTTTCTCCCACCTGGTAAGCTTGAGCAACAGCATGGCTGATTTTTCGGTGAAGAGGATCTCGATAGTTCTAGTGGTCCTAGAAACGCAGCAAAGAAACGGCCCTGTGGATATGCTATATAAAGGCGGCCGTAATTTTCCACTGCAAGATGAGTATCATTTGGATTACGAGGTACGTATGAGGTAAAATTCTCAGCCACGTATCTTTTATTCCCTTTAAAGCGTAAGTAAGCGCGCTTTGGTTCCTGAAGTTTAGGATCAAAAAGGGTGAGAAAATCTCCTTTGAGTGGAACTTTTGAACCATAAAAGCCAAATAGTTCTCAGGTGTCCTCGGCTGACCATCCTTAAGGTACATCCATTTCATTCTCATCGGTTTAGCATCTTTCCTGTTTTCAATACGTGATTCCAAAACAGTACCGTCCTCTAATAATAGCCTAATCTGCGGTATTCCAAGGTCAGAAGGAAATCCATTTGCGCCTACTTTTTTAAGAAACAAAATTATATTTATTAAGTTCTTGTACACTTATATGTTAAATTTTTAACAATTTGGAACAATCAATGGTCAAGAAGGTGTGACGTATTTACTCATAAAATGAAAAATATCTTTTTTTGAAGTAAATTTATATGAACTTTAGAACTTTCAATCCAACGGCGAGCTTTTTTTGCGATAACTCAAATGGTTCCAGCAGATATGATAGTAAAAAAAAGTTTAAATATTGTGCTCCGCAGTAAATTTAAGGCAATTAGAGCAAGCTTCTGATGACTCTAGTGATTTCATGAAAATATAAAAGAAATCTAGTGAATTCTGGTGAATCTAAAAAAATAACATTTCAGATATCACAGAATTACTATGTGATTCTTTTAAATTTAGGCTTAACATAATCACAAGATTTTTTGGAAGCCCTTTTAAGTAGAAACCAGTCGAGAAGTAAGGATTGGCCCGTTATACAATATTATGATAACTTTATAAGAGAATTTCTTTTCATCACATAAAGATCCTTAGTATGAATTAAAAATTGGAATTACGGTTTCTTATCATAATTACAACAAGTGAGACTTCGCGATAGATAACGTTTGATCAACAAAATTTGTTTTGCCGTAATCTTTGTTTAAATAGTGAGAATAGGTTAATAGACTTCATAATATGACATTATGTTTTCAATAAAATATTTACTACTACGTAATACAAAATCGCAGGCCAAAAGTATATTCGTTGATCTAACGTTACCTCATTCAATGCCTTAATTTTTACTTGACATTTAAATGATTTGATGTTACTTAAAATGATTAACAAAAATGTCTTCATTAATAATAAACATGATCTTAAGATTGATAAATGGCAAGATTCTAATGGCTGAAATCGTTGAAACAATTGTTTTAAATAATTCATTTTAAAAGAAAATGACTATGCTTAAGGATTATTTACTTACTTTTAGAATTGTAAACAGTAGAGAAGTAGAGAATTTTTTCCCCAGAAACATAAACGATTATTCATTTAAATAAAACTATGTAAAACAAAAAAGAAGTAATATGCGACAGTAAAAAAAAATCTAATGCAAAAAAACTTTGTTTAAATTATTGTTTTTTAAAGGTGTGTATGCGGGCCACCACCAGGCGAAGCTAGTTCCCAGCTTCTAGCCAGATTAGAAGTTATCTGATTATTTGGTCCAACTGATTCGTAATATTCTTCTTCATAGTAACGACAAAAGTGCTCAGAATTTTCAGAATTTCTATATCGAGTTCGGCAATTATATCTCAAAGTTCCCTAACTATATTTAAAATGTTTAAAAACTTGTTAAATAAAAAATTCAAACTAGAAGCACTTGAAAAGTAGAATTTGCTTAAAACTAATTGTGTAGATTCTGCGATAGATAATCAATACATTTGACTAAACTTACGTTCAATCAAATTATTTAAAAAAACGAAGGCGAAGAGTAGAATTTCCATAAAAGTCTTCATTGTTTCTGAATAGACTTAGTGAAAGATAAGTGTTTGGAGATAGGAAAGAAGTCCATTAGATCTTTAACTTTGAAACACGCTCAGATTCCCACTGCTATCGTCAAGCTTTTTAGTGAGGATAGCCGAAATCTTGCAAAGTTGATTGGTTATTTTTCTAAAGCGTTGGTCCAAAAGACAACAGTGAACGATTTATTTATTTTTCATAGAACAAACTTTTCTCATTTGGCAGATTTATTACCTATATACAACGATTTAGAGCTTTCAGACTTATTAAACAATAAAATATGTGTTACGGAGGTAGAAACATTAATAATAATAATAATTAATAATAATTAGGTGAAAAATAGTATAAAAATGAAGAAAAGGATGAAAGAAAATTGATATGCTATGAATAAATAAGGCATAAGTTAATAAAAAGGTTTTCTCCTCGAATTCATTTTTTGTCATAAAAAATTGCAATATTTATACGGGTCATAAGCTTTTATCGACAGTAAACTAATTTCCTAACGAAAATTGTTTTTCCTTCAACTTCGTTTTTTGTGCGATTTAAAATTAAAGAAGTTGAACAATCTTAGAAGGAATTGAACGGTTTTCTCTATTTGAAAACAGTGGTGTAACGAAATGACTCTCAAATTTCGCAGTTCTTGTTGCTGAAAGCCTGATTCGCTTTGGAATGGCTTAACATGTCCCCATTCACAATATTAAACATTTTTAATTAAATTCCACGGCTAAATGTTAATTTCTTTAAAACTACTAGTCCTAAAATTAAGGTCAGATTCACTAGCCAGAGATTTTGGATAGGAAGGAAAAAACTACTTTTATCGAATTTGAAAAATATCCTAATATCATATCAATATCATATTCCAATAACTTTTTCGACAAAAAACAACTAACGAGAGTTAAAGCATTCACAGAACTAAAACAAAAACGAAAATGAAAATGTTAATCCAGACAACGGACGATATGAAAAAAGTCAAGGGTTAAAAAAAATTCCATATTGCGATAAAACAGTACAAGCTAAGAAGGAAGATAAACAGAAAAAAATTGTGTATCCAAAAAATAAATAAACAAAGAATGGGTTAATAATTACTTTTCGATAGGATGAGTAGATTTTGTTTAAATTCGCAAAAACCAGCATTTATAAGTCTAAAATTGAAAATTGTTGAAGAAACGACACAAGCTATGTAAAAAATAAACAAAACAAAATTACGATCAAAAATAACTGCAAATTCGTTATTATTTATTTTTACATAGGATGTGTATTTTTTGTTTCATTCGTGAAAATAGAATTATTAAAACTCTGCAACAATTCACTACCTGATTAAAATATTAATTACAATATATAAAAAAATAAATTCAGACGTTTTCATCGAAATAAAAATAAAATGTAGAAACCCCTTTTAGGAATTTAGCATAGGGTGTCACATTTTTACAAATTTAAACCAAACTAAAACTTAACGAAATTCAGATCGGGTATAGTCAACAAAATAATGGCTAACCCAACTAGCAAACAAATTGACCACAATAATTTAGATCTAGAAGGTGCCGCTGCACTTCTAATCCAAAAAAATGATTCGAATAATGTTATGGCAAGACCAATGAGAAGAAACATGGTCTGCCTTAGACCACAAAATACGGGCACCATCCCAAAAGTAATAAATAGAGTAATATGCCGTATCAGAGGTTTCACGCAAAAAAAAACGGCAACACCCAGAATAAACATTAGATCAAATAAACACAGATCAATTTAAAACAACGAACCCTTACCCCAAGACCTTACTCAAAACCCTAAACAAATTTTGCACCCAACAAGCAATACATTTTTCTAGGAGGACGAAAATATACCTACTAGGCTTAACTATGCTTTTCCGTTGTAGGTCAGTATCACTGCTTAGGATGCTGACGCGGAAAGTCTTGGTGAAGTTGAAGCTTTTTGATAGTATATCCTGCATTATCTCTAGCATCGGCTGTGTTTTTATGTCACTCTGGAGCCTGGTGTGGCAAGTCCCTCTAGTCTGTACATTGACTCTTGCCAGGCGGCCAATCGGGTGTGCCACCCCTGCAGTTATCGCAACGTTAAGGGGTTTTTCACGGTCCATGAACCATATCGCCACTGTAGGCGCAGTCCTTATTGCTCCCTCTAAACCCTTAAACTCTTGTTTTTGTAATCGTCGAAGTCTGTCCTGCACCGTTTTGAGTTCCGCGCGTGGCCACCAGACCAAGGCCGCATGTAAGAGCCTCGATGTAAGGCTAGCTAAGTAGAGTCATGCAAGCATTTTAGGTCCTAAATCCCGCGTTAATAAAAAAACATCTTCTGTACATCCAAAAATTAATGACAAATTTTGTGCATCTAGTCACTAGGATCTTCGCCTAGTTTAGTTTTCTTTCTAGAATTACTCCTATATAATTCACTGAAACTAAAAACGCCCTGCGCTATCACAGCAGAGCTCTACAATGTGCAAAGCGGACATTGTAAGACTCATCAACGTTTCCAGATGGTTCCCTCTTACTAGGATTACAAAGTCATCCGCATAACCCTGACTATAGCACTCCTCTCTATTTAGCCTATGAAGAAGGTAATTCAATACCATGCACCACAGGAGGGACGGCATGACCTGTGGGCAATGTCATGGCTCTATCCTATTAACTAAGTCTTTCACGCATCTGGTTTATGTTGCTCTCCGATGAAGCATGCTTCCAACTCAGCTTACTTCCTGGTTTGGCAGGCCACATCTCAAAGCCTCTTGACATATGACTTTTAAAGGAGGTTTACTCAAGGTATTTTCTGTTTCCAGGAATGTGCCCATAGCATACCTGTTTTGTTCCAGCTGCTGCTCCAGTTTTTTGTTACAGCATTATAGAGTTTTATTTCTACCGAGCAGCCTGCCTAAAAAGCGTGCTGCCCTCTGTGCAGTGGGGTTGGCAACACACCTCATTCCTGATACACATCTCTTCACCAGCTTCTCCAATGTCTCCAGGAGAAAAGTCGTTAGGCTGATTGGTCTAACTTTTTTTGCAGCAGTATAACCCTGCTTCCTATGTTTGGCAATGAAGGTCTACCGTCCTGCCATGCTGATGGCACTTTAATGCTTGTCTAAAATAAATTTGTCAGTAGATGGACGGCAAAAGTCCATGCCTTTTTGAAAAGCGCTGCTAGATCCCATTCAAGTCTGGTGATTTGAAGGGATAGAATGACCCTGCGGTCCATTCTACCTTTTTGCTGTGTACAAACTTTGTGGCGAAATTCCAGTCAGCCTGCTGCAACTCTTGGTCCCGGAATTTCTTCTCTTTGTCAATTGGAATTCGCTAAACACGATGTAAGTGAACATCTATTACATGGTTCAGCGTTGCTTTTCATCGTCGACATAATGGCCATTTTCGTGCCTTATCATCCCAAAGCAGACTTCCTAGTTTTTGGCTTTTATGGTGTTTTATTTTTTTATTGCATTCAAAATGGGCCATTTTATAGATGTCCTAGTTTGAAGGCAATTTAGTGATATTTGGACTGTTGCAAAATGCTCTTATCTTTTTTACGGAGTTTCTATAGGTGGCTATTCTATTACTCTGCTTTTTTTCTAGACTTAATTGTGCTAGTGGGGCAATTGTTATTCTATAACGGAGTCATAACCCTTGGCAGAACATCCACCGCGTGCTACAAATGATCAATGTTACCATAGTTCGTCGGGAATTCCACAAGCCTCCCTTTCAGTGTCTCTTTATATGAATCCTAAAGTGTATTTCTAGGGTTTCTGATCTTTGACACCACTGGTTTTCATAGAGTTAGGTGAAATAAGGTATACTTTTGGTCCGAGAGAGACTCCTTATCATAGACTTTCCAGCCCACTACATTGCTCCTGTGTTCATCTCAGCATACAGTCGAATCGAGAACCTCGCTCCTGATGTTAATCTGAAATATGGGAGAATCAACATTATTCAGAATCTACTGCTAAGTGCCCGCTAAGTATTCGATTGAGTTTTTTCCTCTGCTATTGATGATTGTGCTCTCCGACGACGTATGGTGAGATTTTGCATCCGACCGCAACAGCCGATTCAATCCTGCTTTCCTGGCAGTGCCGAATTTAAGTCTCTACCTTTCGGAAAGGTGGAGTTCCCTCAGCATCGCTTCAACACTGCCCCCAAGTCTTACTTTAGCAACGGTGACATCCTTAGATCCATGCTTATGCACCAAGATCGCATCCATAACCGTGACCACTATGCTTGCTTTTGGCGTTTTTCGCACGGCCCCTTATATATGGTGCCATATCCTGCCAAGCCTCTAATAATTTCTCTGTATAACCAGGATTCTTGGATTAGAGCAATCCCTTCCAGCACCACTGACATGTTTTAAAAATAAATTTCGCATAATAACCGCGTCGACTCTATATCTTCCCTCATTTAACGGTTTCCCTGGCAATTCTCCGAATTTCAAATTTCAAATTTACCTATACTTTTGTAAATGACCTCCACCTATATTTACTGCTTTTAGAATAAAATCAAGGAGGTTGAGCTTTATATCGAGCTTTTTTTGCTAGTACTGTCTTGACTCAAGGAGTATGGTGAACTTGAAGGGTTGAACTCTATTCGGCGAAGAAGATTTTCCTTTATTTTTCTTAATATTATGATCATCTGATCCATTGGCAGGCACCTCATCCTGTTTCTACGATGACGGTCTAGGTTTATTTATTTGCTTGAGGAGTACAACTAATAAGTTTGTTAGAGAAGCGATCATTGAGTTGGAACTATTCTCAAGGCTTCCAGCCCTTTTAGTACTCCCCTCCACCGGACATGAATTCAAAACACGTAAATTATTTCTTTAATTTTTGGGCTCACGTGGTACTATTACTTTTATGTGATCGTGGCCTTGCACGTCAATTTTATTATTTCGTTAAATGGGTTGCCCTGTGTTGTTTTTCCAAATGAATTTTAATTTAATTTTGGAAAACCTTTTGCAATTGCGATTGTTGGCTTTATTTAAGCTCAACAATGCCTTCGCAAATGTCTGGCGAACTATTATTTCGTTCGTCGATTTTTCTTAAACTATCCGCAGTGTTTTTTTATTTAATCGCTATAGTTTTCAAATTAACCGATTGATTTTGATTTTGAGCTTCTGTCATCTCATCGGGTTTTAGGTATGCCCTTTTTACCTATTATTGATTTTTAACTTTTTTATTTTTCCAAAGATTACTATCTTGATTCTTATAAATGTTTCCTTGTACTTGCCATTACAGAAAACTGTGGATTATTATTGAGCTAGGGATATCCTTTGTAGAATTTGTTGCAGGAATTTGGACGTTTTTTGTGTTTTGGGATTGGTTTATACTTTTGCGGCTAACAATACCTTTGAATTTTGGTTTTCTATCTTTATTACTATTTTCCTCTTTTTTTCAATGTTTCATCTCTGATATCTATCCTTTTAATTTTTTCCTTCCTTTGTACTGTAATGTTTGGTTTGGTTTCGGGTCTAACCGCAGTTATCGGGATTAGTAGCATATTTGGGTCCACTTCCATAGAATAGCGGCTGGAATATATTTTAGTTTTGGAATTAACCTAAACATAACGTGTTTCGGTTTATTACTGATTATATTTGGAATTACCAAATGTCGAATTATGTCTACGGTTTCTCTGTTCGCAACTATTGATTTGCGAAAAACTGGTTTGAAAATTGAGAATTTTTTTTTTTTTTAATAATTCCATGTCCACGTACAAATGTGTGGCGCCTGTGTCTAGTAAAATCTGAAATAGGTTGTTTTCGAATGTTGTCATCAGATGGAAACGTGTTTCTGCTATCTCATCTTTATACTACTTAAGCATTCCTGGCGGTTTGGTTATAGGTTATAATATTTTTTGACCTAGTACCCACCCTTTAAGTTTCCCTGGTCATATACATAATAAGGGTATTCTCTTTTGAAATGACTCGCAAATCTGAAATGCTAACAATTTAAATTGTTTGTGTTCTCATTCGTTTTTGTGTTTTGGTCCTCTAATTTTTTCGAATTAAATTAGTTTTTTCCTGTGAATCTCTATTTTTATTAGGCCATTTTTTATATTTATTACCGTAGATTGATTTTTGGGAATTCAATTTATTATTATTACTTTCTAAACCATTTTTCGCTTTTTCTGTTCCTATTTTTGTTTCCTTTTTGAATATCCGTTTGATTATTTTTATTCTTCCTTGCCTTCTTTATGATTATCAGGATTATTCTTATCCCCGATTCTGTTATTTCTCTTTCGTTCATTTTTATCCTCAATTTTAGGTTCTGTTATTTTTAATACTTGCCCTTCAATTTTTATTTTGGCTAGGTCAGTTTTCTATTCTATGCCTAAATCCTTTAACGCCTCAAAAGTATCGAAATCATTTACTTTAATGTACATTTTGTATTTGATGCGAAGGTTTCCATAGGTTCTACGTAATTCCCATTCACGGCTTTTCCTTAGGTATAGTTTAGTAAAAAGTTTTCCAATCACTGTTAATTACGAATGATTGTCCTACTTTCTTTTTGGTTACAAAATTAAATTTTTTGTTGTACTTATTTCGAGATCCCTTTATCGATTTAAACGTTTTTAAAATCTTCGATGAAATCTGATAAGAATCTCCCGGAATTTTTATTTCTTTAGCACTAATCTTTTGCATTTCGATTGCTGACGCGTCAAAGTTTTCTAAAATGTCCCGATCATTGATTTTATAACCCCTTTTGAATCTTTTTAGTTCTTCAAGGAAATGCGCGCGAGTATCGTCTTTATTATTTAAAAATTTGATAGGCTAGTTGTTCATAATTTGGAAAGGCATTTTTATCATTCTGAAAGGAAAATAAATTGCTGGTATTGTTTGATTATTTTTGTAATTATCTGATTTGTGATCTGCATCTAAGTGTAGTTTCGAATTATTAAATTATTAAATCCTTATCTGCTACGGGTTTTAATATTACTGTAAGAAGTTTGTCAAAGTTCTTGTAAATTTTTGCTTAAATAAAATTTAACAGATTATCTGTTATGAGATTCATTTATATTTTTCCTGATATTTGGTTGTTTATTTTCCTTTTATGTTCAAAGGAGTCATTGGCTGGTGGCTCTAGTTTAATCCCTAAATTGTCTTCCCTTTCTTCTGTTTCTTAAAAAATTTTGTCCTTTCGTTGGTTTGTAAATTCATTAAACTCTACACTTTTCAAAAATTCGTCGATTACTATAATAAAACGTGTGTTGTTTTCCGAAAAGGAATCGCAATCACAAGTTTATTTATTTGTTTGGGGGTGTTTGTCCAACCTATTTCAATTTCCTAGGTAAACAATTTCGTTTCTTCCTTTCCTTAGGTTGTGTCTTTCTATAGACGCGCCTATTGTACTAGGTAGTCTGATAAGTAACTGAAAATTCTGAAAGATGGCATTAGTATTCACTAATGTGAACCATTTTCGTTGAGCTTGATCCTTCAAATAATGCCTGTTAAAACTTCAGCCATTTATGTTTACGCATTTACAAGTTACAGCACTGAGAAGCGACTAACCTCCGAGTTTTTTTTTAAATGGAAAAATCTGAGTTTCGAGTTTTGATCAAACACTACTATCTTCGCAACAAAACGATATCCGAGACCAAGGCCAAGCTGGATACAGTCTGTCAAGTTAAAGCGTGGGTGGCTTTACTCGCAGTCGGTAAGGTGTATCGACATGATTTTGGTGTCAAAATATTAAGAAGAGCTCCCTC